>NC_057949.1:15635750-15901365 GCF_018555375.3 Anguilla rostrata | reverse complement strand
CAGACAATAGGGCCTAGGACCATCAAACCACTGCTAGAGTGTTCACAGACAGCGGCCCCGATAAGCAGAGCCTATGCTTCGGGCGCTACGATCCCTGACTTTAAGCCGCCGACCGGAAAAAAATGCAGCCGGCTAACGCTTTCAATGTTCAATAGCTCCCAGACAATAGGGCCTAGGACCATCAAAGCACTGCTAGAGTGTTCACAGACAGCGGCCCCGAGAAGCAGAGCCTATGCTTCGGGCGCTACCACCCCGCGCGATTTTACACGAATATTTCCAACCCTGACTTTAAGCCACCGACAGGAAAAAAATGCAGCCGGCTAACGCTTTCAATGTTCAATAGCTCCCAGACAATAGGGCCTAGGACCATCAAACCACTGCTAGAGTGTTCACAGACAGCGGCCCCGAGAAGCAGAGCCTATGCTTCGGGCGCTACGATCCTGTGCGATTTTACACGAATATTTCCAAACCTGACTTTAAGCCGCCGATCGGAAAAAAATGCAGCCGGCTAACGCTTTCAATGTTCAATAGCTACCAGATAATAGGGCCTAGGACCATCAAAGCACTGCTAGAGTGTTCACAGACAGCGGCCCCGAGAAGCAGAGCCTATGTTTCGGGCGCTACCACCCCGCGCGATTTTACACGAATATTTCCAACCCTGACTTTGAGCCGCCGACCGGAAAAAAATGCAGCCGGCTAACGCTTTCAAAGTTCAATAGCTCCCAGACAATAGGGCCTAGGACCATCAAACCACTGCTAGAGTGTTCACAGACAGCGGCCCCGAGAAGCAGAGCCTATGCTTCGGGCGCTACGTTCCCGTGCGATTTTACACGAATATTTCCAAACCTGACTTTTAGCCACCGATCGGAAAAAAATGCAGCCGGCTAACGCTTTCAAAGTTCAATAGCTCCCAGACAATAGGACCTAGGACCATCAAACCACTGCTAGAGTGTTCACAGACAGCGGCCCCGAGAAGCAGAGCCTATGTTTCGGGCGCTACCACCCCGCGCGATTTTACACGAATATTTCCAACCCTGACTTTAAGCCGCCGATTGGAAAAAAAGGCACCCGGCTAACGCTTTCAAAGTTCAATAGCTCCCAGACAATAGAGCCTAGGACCATCAAACCACTGCTAGAGTGTTCACAGACAGCGGCCCCGAGAAGCAGAGCCTATGTTTCGGGCGCTACCACCCCGCGCGATTTTACACAAATATTTCCAACCCTGACTTTAAGCCGCCAACCGGAAAAAAATGCAGCCGGCTAACGCTTTCAATGTTCAATAGCTCCCAGACAATAGGGCCTAGGACCATCAAACCACTGCTAGAGTGTTCACAGACAGCGGCCCCGATAAGCAGAGCCTATGCTTCGGGCGCTACCACCCCGCGCGATTTTACACGAATATTTCCAACCCTGACTTTAAGCCGCCGATCGGAAAAAAATGCAGCCGGCTAACGCTTTCAATGTTCAATAGCTCCCAGACAATAGGGCCTAGGATCATCAAACTACTGCTAGAGTGTTCACAGACAGCGGCCCCGAGAAGCAGAGCCTATGTTTCGGGCGCTACGATCCCGTGCGATTTTACACGAATATTTCCAAACCTGACTTTAAGCCGCCGATCGGAAAAAAATGCAGCCGGCTAACGCTTTCAAAGTTCAATAGCTCCCAGACAATAGGGCCTAGGACCATCAAACCACTGCTAGAGTGTTCACAGACAGCGGCCCCGATAAGCAGAGCCTATGCTTCATTACATTACAGGACGGAGGACGGAGTGTGGCACAGTGGGTAAGGAACTGCGCTTTTAACCGAAAGGTCGCAGGTTCGAATCCCGGGTAAGGACACTGCCGTTGTACCCTTGAGCAAGGTACTTAACCTGCATTGCTTCAGTATATATCCAGCTGTATAAATGGATACAATGTAAAGTGCTATGTAAAAAGTTGTGTAAGTCGCTCTGGATAAGAGCGTCTGCTAAATGCCTGTAATGTAATGTAATGTAATGAAAGCACATAGGAAAATGAGGGTAACATTGCAATGGAACATACAATTTTTTAAAATTTCTATAGCGCTTTTTACAGAGAACTGTCACAAATACACTTTACAGAGTAGCAAAGCAAGAATGTGTCCGTTTAGTTTCCGCAAAGTATACTAAAGGTGAAATAATACTGGTGAATGTTTTGTTTGTTGTCTGCTTTTTTTATGCTGAAAACTTTCTTGCGTTTACCTTTTTGGAGTAACATGCATAACGAACATCATGTAACAGGCCAACACACTTTTTAAATACAAAAGGCAAAGGTTTAACCTCCTTGTGGTCTTTGTCCATTTTATTATTTTTGTTGTTAAAAGCACATTGAACAGCACTTTTCATAATGTTCAAAGAGGTTTTTATATATTATATTAAACCTATGTTTGCACTGCTAATACAGAACATTTTTACCATTTGTAAGTGGCCTTTAAATTATAAAATAGTACATATAAAATAGGAAATAAAACCTCTTTCAAGACTTTGTACCTTCACTTTGAAATAAGTGCTGTGCCCATTAAAGAGCAGTCAGGATGCCCTAGAAAGGTGTGTGTGTGTGTGTGTGTGTGTTTATGTGGAAAGGTGTACTGTAAAGAAGACAGACAAAGACACAGACTGAGGCCTGCTCAATATATTTTGGACAATTTATTTGGCAATTTCCTTTGTAATATTTGTACAGAGAAGCACTGAACCTAATTAAAAGGCATCTTTACAATAGGCACAAATAGGCATATTATATTTCAGTCCACCCAAACCTCCCCCCACACCCCAGATCACTAGCCCCACCCACACCCACACCCACACCCCATACATTCATCCTAACCACAAACCCCACCCCCAATCCCAATCGCCCGTGATGTCATAGGCCCAGCGAGTCATGCCCCCCCCCCCAGAAACGCCAGGGCGCTGTGGCTTGGCTCTACCGCCACGGCGGAGCGGGGGGCAAACGGGAGGAGGAGCTACGCGCCCGTCACAGAGAGCCCCGCCCACGTGGCCCGTAAGGGGGCGGGGCTCCCTTTGGTGGATATACACCGTCGCGCCGGGAGGGGCTGCTCCGGCCGCCTGACACCTCCACGCGTTCATAGCAGAATCCCTCGTTCCCAAGAGGAAGAGGAAGAGTGACCTTCAGCTACGCGCCAGTGAAAGGCTCCTTAACGAGTCGCGCTCTTAGCACTTAGTAGAACCGTACACGGCCTGAAAGGGGGGGGCAATTCGAGGAGATTTAAAAAACCAGCGTGCATTTGACCCAATGCCAATCGCCAGCCCCCGCCCCCCGCCCCCCACCCCCCACTAATCACACGCGCCTTGTGTTCGAGGAAAGGTCGCGCTACGAAATAAACACAATAAATATACAGACAGAGGCGAAAGGAACGACAGGCGGAGGACTCAGTGTGGCCAGTTAACTACGCTGCTGTGGCCTGGGGTGGTAAGCAGGCGGGGGGGGGGGGGGGGGGGGGGGGGGAGTGGGGCGGGACTTGTGCACAGAGGAGAGAGCAGCAGCAGGGCGCCAAATCCGCGAACGGCCACCGGTCGCGAGCGAGCAGTTCGTTTTACAGAAACGCTCCGAAGGTTTCTGGAAGTTTCCGAGTCAGCGGTCGTGACACAGGACGCACCGGCAGCGGGACGTCCCCCCCTCACAGCCCACGTTGCGCGTTCGGGTTCGCATCAGCGCCGCTTAAAAAGGGCTCGAGTAAGCAGCGGATCTTCACATTCAGTTCCCCCCTTGAGGCCAGACCACGAAACGCAAACGCTGCGCTACAACGCTTTCTAACCCGACTCCGAGATCTTTATAAATGTGAAATTCCCCCCCCCCCCCCGGTACGGACAGCAAAAGGAGATTTGTCCGCCATCTTGGACCAGTACGTTCAGCAAAAGCCCCCCGGCTCACACAGGCTTACAGCAGAAGAAGTTGTGTGAACGGAAGCAGAGGCCAGGCGCAGTGCATCGTGGGTAAAAAAAAAGAAAAAAAGAAAAAAAAAAAAAAAAGGCAAGCAACCCGACATCCTGTCCTCACTACGCTCTTACACCGTTATTGCTTTCGGGAAAACTAAAGACGTTTATTTTATTTTTTTAAAGTCATTTTCATTAGAAGACTGAACGCTGAACCGAACCTGTGCATTAGCGATTTCGCTACAGCCCAGCTCTCCCATTTTCCTCCCTGTGTACCGAATTGTTGCCAGGTTTCCACAAAAAAAAAAAAGGAAAAAAGAAGAAAAAAAAACGTAAAAAACAAAAAGAATAAACATTAATGTCGTAAGGCTGTTTGACATTGTTTTCCGACTGTCCGTGACGGGTCGAACGACCCCCCCCCACCCCGAAGCACGAATCCGGGGAAGGCGTCGTGCGCGTTGTCACGGCGACGGAGCTTTGGCGGGAGGCGGAGGGGAGTCACTTCTGGCCGTCGGCGAGGATCTCCCTCACGAAGGAGGCCACGTCCGTCTCCTTGGACTCGTGCATCTTGAAGAAGGGCTGCTCCTGTCAGGACCACAGCGAAGTCTGATGGCATCCTCAATTTAACTGCAAAGCGCTTCGGTTCAAATCCTCCGACTGAACGTGTCTGAGCTCATTTTAGCCTCCACCCGATACTTAATACTCTACGAAGCAGAGTGATACTTGCTGAACGACGCTCCTCAAACTAAGAACAGACACGATTCCCGTCACCAGGAACTTTGTTAATATGCATATATTTAAAATGCGCATTCAAATATTCAAATACATCTTAGGCTGGAAACATACTTGATTTAAATTACCCGTACGCAAAATGGCTAGCATGCGTGTCCTGCGGTCATTCACAGCGTCTTTTGTGCATGCTACGCATTCACAAGGTGCAATACCCGTGTAAACCACAGGGGCAGTATACATTTTATGCCTGGTGACGTCACTGATGCCAGGAAGCCAGGAAGCATGGTGGAGGAACCATTTGAAGAGAAGCTCAGATCTGCCCCCTAGTGGGTGCGCCTGCTAAATCTCCGGTCAGACACAAAGTAAGCAGACGAGTGCGCGAACAACGTCGCCCGGGACGCAGCCACTTCACGTGCACGTAGCGCGAGCTCATTATTCAAGTTTGTTTCCTGAGCTTGGAACTGGCGCACCGCTGGTATCCTCAAACTTACCATGAGCTCAAGGTAGCTCAGTCTCTCCTCCGCTTTCTTTTTCAAGCTGCGAAAAGCAAACAACAACAACTCAAATCAGGACAATCAAGGGAAAAAAAACGACGTGAAGTTTTAAAGTCATTCTCATCGCGGGACGGAATGCCGAACTTCGCCCGCACGTCAATTCGTAAATCCTGTAACGGCTTCTTTGCCCCCATTTCCCCCAAAAGGCAGCAGGGTTCCGGAAAACTGAAACTGGCTAGACTTCCCGAAAAAGTGCATCGCAAAACCCGGTAACACAGAAATGGCGTTTGCGTATCAAACGTGGGTCTACACTCTACACCTAATTATTTATTTATTTTATTTATTTAATGCTTATTTGATAGGGACAGATACATTTAAACATAGATTATTGTCAAACTATATCCAGTGCAATGTATCACGGCATTTATACCATATGCTAATTTCCGATGCTTGTCCCTAGATGGGGCTTTTCAAACGCACGCACATACAGCACAAAATCATATAATCATAAAATACATACAATAAACTACTAAAGCATTATTAAATAATAAATTAAAATTGAGTAAAGATATCATAAAATTTGATGAAAACCTAGCAATTCATAATCACATATGATTTACACGACCAAGCGCATTTAAAAAATTGCTTCAGTTTATACTTCCGGGATTATTTTTACACTCTGTGACTGGAGGACAGAGGCGGTTAACCTGACGTGGTTTAAAACGGTGTGTAAATTGGGAGGGGGGTCGACGTGCTCACCAGTGCGTGGTGAAGTCCACGAACTCCGGGGAGAACTGGTCGGCGGGCAGCTGGGGGGACGGCTCCTCCACCACCTGCTTGAGCTGCTGAAAGGGCGTACCCCAGGACTCGTAGGGGAAGCGCAGGATGGCCAGCTCGATCTGGGGGGGGGGGGGGGCATAGAGACGGCCTGGCGTCAGCAGAACGGGGGGGGGGCAGAGGAGCACTACAGCCAGAGAGGCTGTGCCATGAGCAGGGTGGTGTGTTCATGTTCATATGCTGACAGGCTTTAACGCTGACAGGCTTTAACAGTGAGGAGCGCACACAGGGGTATATGAGGCATGAGCTGAGATAAGAGGAAGCAGCTGAAGATTTTCCTTTCCCAGAGGAAACAGGATACGAAAGGTGTTTGGCCCTGTTCTGGCCTCATTCAACAGATTAAAGGATGTGTGGATGTGTGTGTGTGTGTGTGTGTGCGTGTGCGTGTAACTATGATGGTGAGAAGGACTGACCAGTGTGATTCCCAGGCTCCACACGTCTGACTTGACGTTGTAGCCCCTCTGATTCAGCTCTGGATTGATCCGCTCTGGCTGCAGACATAGAAGAGCCCAATCAGAGAACAGCACCCATTCTACTACACTACCGCTGGCTATACTCCTGAACTGATCTCTCAGAGAACAGCACCCATTCTACTACACTAATGCTGGCTATACTCTTGAGCTGATCTCTCAGAGAACAGCACCCATTCTACTACACTAACGCTGGCTATACTCCTGAGCTGATCTCTCAGTGAACAGCACCCATTCTATTAACTCTAACGCTGGCTATACTCCTGAGCTAATCTCTCAGTGAACAGCACCCATTCTATTAACTCTAATGCTGGCTATACTCCTGAGCTGATCTCTCAGAGAACAGCACCAATTCACTCACTCCTGAGCTGATCGCTCAGAGAACAGCACCCATTCACTCACTCCTAAGCTGGTCTCTCAAAGAATAGCACTCATTCTACTACACTCCTATACTGGCTAATACTCCTAAGCTGATCTCTAAGAGTACAGCACCTATTCACTCACTCTAATACTGGCTACAGTCCTCAGCTTCTCTCCAAGAGAACAGCACCCATTTTACTACACCCTTACGCTGACTACCGTCCTGAGCTTATTGCACGCACAAACCATATAAGGTAATACGGCCTGATGGCCAATAGCACTTTGAGATTTTCACTCACTGCCATGTAAGGCTTGCAGCCAGCATCCAGCGTCTTAGCCACGGAGTCCACCAGGTAGCCGCTGATCCCGAAGTCGCACATCTTCACGTGGCCCTCGTTGTTAATGAGGACATTGGAGGGCTTCACATCTGAGAGAGCAAACATTCACAACGCAGACAGACACACACACACAAAAGAGCACATTATCCAGCAGCCCTAAAAACTCCAACGCTGTTCACAGCCACGTAATTCATAAAACTAAGGCCCAAGCTGAAGTCAGTGAAACTCATTTGAGGTCACACGTGCAGCGAAGACGTTATGAAACAGGCGCAGGTGCAGTCGCCGCAGGCAGAAGACTGCGATACCGCAAAGCGCCATCAGAGGGCGCCGCTTACCTCTGTGAATCACGGACAGCTTGCTGTGCAAATGTTCCAGAGCTTTGACGATCTGGAAAAGGAGAGGAGGTGAGAGGGCATGTTTACGGCAAGACAAAAACAGTCGCGCAACGGAGCACGCGACCGGAATGAGTCAGCGGCCTCAGCGTGTTTACAGGGCAGCAGTGTGGCATCATGGGTAGGGAACTCAGTTTATGACCCCAAAGGTTGCTGTGTAAAAAAAAAAAAAAAAAAGCAAAACGTCCTGCAAGTCGCTGTGGATAAAAGCTTTGGCTAAGCGCTAGTAACGCATGAATAACAAAGTACTACACGTGTTCTTGGCTGAGTTTTGCCCCTCCGTCACTTTGAAACAACACAGGCGTTAGCCTACTGTCAGGCTAACAGCCTTAGCCTGAGCAAGACTGGCATTCGGGACCGACCGCGAGTAGTGGTTCAACCCGACTCGACCTTTCACCTGAAACGCACCGCTGGTGAAAACTTGCAGGAATCGACCAAGACTGCAGGAAAGCGAACTGTAACGCAACTTTCCCTTCAGAGTATCTGCTGTGTACGGAGACCGTACAGACCGCTAAGCCGTCGACAGAAATACCGTCCGTCCGAACCGTGGAAAGACGCGGCCAGGGTCACCGCCATTAAATCGGGCGCTCACCGAGGCGGCGATTTTCCCCAAGATGTCCTCCGGAATCCGCTTGCCCTTCTCCACCACTTTTTTGTAGAACTTGTCGAGGGAGGTGTCCATCAGCTCCATGCAGATCCACACGTCGCCCTGGCAACGAAACCGGCGCGAACGCGGGGTTACTCCGAGACAAAGACCACAAACGCTCTCTCTCCGAATCAGAACGCGGTCTTCAGTTGACCACTGCATTTTGGCTAAACCACAGTTCAGAGTAGTCATCACATAAATTTCTTTCATTTTTTTGTTTATTTTTATTTCACCATTATTTAACCAGGAAACCCCCCGTTGAGATTGAAATCTCTTTTGCAAGGGGGACCTGACATGAAACAAAGTTACCCAACAAGACTTACACCTAACAAAATGTACAAACATCAAATGGGTAATGAGACAGAGGTGTAACAATAATTCAAAGTAGAGAAGAGGTTAAAAGAGGAGCATACTTCAGCCACAGAGTCATGAATTGCATGTTTAAAGTCCACAATTGAAATTAATTTGTCAAGTTTAAAATTCTATCGCAGATTGTTCCAACTATATAAGCAGTACAGCATTTTTCAAACATAATGCATATTAAGAAACATTTACACAGATACCCATACCCAGTGCATATAACATAACATTTATTATTATACATGTTTTATACAATTGAGGTCCATTATCTGGCATGGGATGGTTCACCCTGAGATCTGAACCCAGAGACCCCCTGATTATGAGCACGGGGTCAGGCCGGAGCAGGGGTCTCACCTCCCGAAACAGGGCCCCGTAGAAGGTGACGGTGTAGGGGCAGTCCACCGTCCTCATGGAGATGTCCAGGTCCATCAGGAGCCCCTTCTGCTCCTGTGTGTTGACCGTCGCTCTGATTCTCTATGAGGACAGCACATGTAGTCCAGTTCACACAGCAAGCGTAGGCCAGGTCAGAGAGTAATGTTCAGTCAAACTATGAGGCATGACAACACGCTACAACATCAAGATAACGAGCTACAACATCAAGATAACAAGCTACAACATCAAGATAACAAGCTACAACATCAAGAAAACTAGCTACTACATCAAGATGACTAGCTACAACATTAAGATAACGAGCTACAACATCAAGATGACTGGCTACAACATTAAGATAACGAGCTACAACATTAAGATAACGAGCTACTACATCAGGATAACGAGCTACTACATCAGGATAACTAGCTACAACATTAAGATAACGAGCTACAACATCAAGATAACAAGCTACTACATCAAGATAACGAGCTACAACATTAAGATAACGATACCATTGCGGATCTCTCACCTTGACGGCCATTATGGTCCCGCTCTGTGCATGTCGTACCCTCTCCACCACCCCGTAGGCCCCTCGGCCCAGCTCCGACAGGGGCACCAGGTCATCTGCCTGCACCTCAAAATTCTGTGGAGAAAGGGGGGGGGGGTGTGCGGAGCAACCGGGTTAGTCCCCGCTCTTGTATTACACTCTTCTCCCTTTACGTATGCATTGCACATCGGGGTATATCGGTAACAAATTTCTGAATGATGTTCAAACATTTTAAGCAAAAAAAAAAATTACGATGGTTAATATTTCTCATGTTTCATAATTCCAGGTTTTCTAATAAGTGTTTGCAACCTTTTCTGATCCACTGACCCCCCCCTCCCAGGCTCAAAGGCATTTGAGGGACCCCTCATCATAAGTTTGAGAAGTTGTTTCACTTTACCAAAATTCACTGATACAACACATTTGACATGTGCCGCAAACCCAACTGTATAAGCTTAACAGTTCCACTGCGATACAATCTGCTGCAAAATGTGCAGGAGAATCTAATATTGCAGAGCATTATTTATCTTAAGAGAACACTGTGTGAAAGGGTGGGGCCCACTCGGGGGGGGGGGGGGGGGGTGCCACCCTAAGAGACTGGGGCACTGGGGAACACTGTGTTCCCCCTCCCGCACACGTGATTTCCTGTTTAAACGTCTAACTCGGGCACGGCGTGAGCCTCTGGTGCACCGTGGTGAAATCCCTGGGGCACCGTGCAGAGCTCATCGCGGCTGAAAGATTCGGCGCGTTTGCTCGCTACGCGACGCACACGGCGCGTGCTGCGTTCGCGGCGCTCGTACGACGCGAGCGGGCGAGAGGTCCAGGGGCACAAACCGCCTCTGAGGCTCGTTTCGCCCCTGCTCCAGCCTCCTCCACCTCTCTCCCTGGTTTTCACCCAGGTTCGGCGAGGTATAAATGTTTGCACACCGCTCCGGAGATGCACAGCCGAGACCCGGGCCCAGTTACAGCTCACCATCTTCAAATCAATACCTGCGTTTATCGGAGAACGCGGGCTGCCCGCGAGCGTCTCCGCCTGGAAACCTGGCTTCACACGCGACGGACCTTCGGGCAGCGGCGGCTACATCGCGTTAGCGAGAAATGCTAAATAAGGCTACGTCGGCCGAATCCCCGAAGACTCGGAAGAGACGGAAATGTAAACCTCCTCAAAAAAAAAAAAAAAAAACCAGCCTCGTCTTCTCTGTTTGTCTGGGACCGCTGCCCCAAGCTGGCGCCCTTTCAGAGCCCCCCTCCTCCCCCCCCCCCGCTTGCCAAGTTCCGACCGGATTCGAATTCCCAAGCGGGGGGTCCGGAGACGGATTCCAGCTGCCCGAAATCACCACCCCCCGGAGCTCGGGATATGACCAGAGCCCTGTAGCACGTAAGCTACCGCGCGTACGGCCGTATCCTGCTCAGGAGGACTGCCGCTTCCGGCGGCGCATGCCAAACAGCCGCCGCACCTTTCTGACTGAGAATCAGTAAACAGGAAGTCCTCGCCGCGTGCCACTATTCCAGAGTCAGCCACAAAAATGAATGAACGTTATTGAATACACGCTGAACGCACACACACGAAGCAAAAAGTCCCCCTTTCTTTCCTGTCAGCATTCTGAAGAACCGCCGTTTCTGAAGAACAACAGCCGAAAGATCAAAAGGTGAATTCTGCAGAATACGTAGAGACGTGCTTTAAGGAACGCGGTCTGTTTGCGTTAAATCGCCGTAACTACAAAAAAGTTAACTTTTTTCCAAGCGACTGAGGGGATTTTTATTGAGAGCGGCCCCGGCGAGGTTCGTCTGAGAGAGCTTCCGGCGCGGCTCGGTCAGATCAACAGCCGGGTGACAGCGAGGGGAGAGGCCGCCGCTCCAGCCTGTTACTTGGCACCTGCTTTAAACGAGGTGTAATTACTGCGCTGAGCGGGGCGTTTGCCCTGTGGTAACCGCACGTTATTCACACAGATCACCAGATGAGGAAGGAACTGACAAATGGATTTAAGTGTTCAAATGGAGTCGCTCACGCCCGACAGTTCCCGGAATCCGCACAACGCCGGAACGTTCTAGTCCCAGAAAGTGCTGAGTCACAGATTTGCTAACTGCACACCCCCCCCCCCCTCCCCCATATGCACTGCTTTTCTTGGCTGAAACCTGTAAACACACATAAAGCTGAGATACCGACATCAACAGAACGGGCTGCTCTGATGCCAGTACAGGCAGATATCTCTATAGAGCGAGCTGCTCTGATGCCAGTACAGGCAGATATCTCCATGGAGCGAGCTGCTCTGATGCCAGTACAGGCAGATATCTCCACAATGCAAGCTGCTCTGATGCCAGTACAGGCAGATATCTCCACAATGCAAGCTGCTCTGATGCCAGTACAGACAGATATCTCCATGGAGCGAGCTGCTCTGATGCCAGTACAGGCAGATATCTCCACAAAGCGAGCTGCTCTGATGCCAGTACAGGCAGATATCTCCACAATGCGAGCTGCTCTGATGCCAGTACAGACAGATATCTCCACAATGCGAGCTGCTCTGATGCCAGTACAGGCAGATATCTCCACAATGCGAGCTGCTCTGATGCCAGTACAGGCAGATATCTCCACAATGCGAGCTGCTCTGATGCAAGTACAAACAGATATCTCCATGGAGTGAGCTGCTCTGATGCCTCATTTAACCCTTAGACTCACCCACAAACACCGGCATCTCACAGAATCACCATTTATCCAATGTAATGTAACACATTTCAGGAAAAACAACATCTACGCACCTTGTCTCCAATGGTGATGAAGGTTCTCGAGTCCAAGTTCCGAGGCGGCCTGTAAAAGAACATGGCGGCGGTTACCATGGTATCCAACATAAGAAATCCGTGGAACCTGCAGCTAAGAGGTTTGAGCATTGACCAATAATGGGACAATAATGCAATCACATGATCAGGCGCATAATTTAGACTTCAGTCAGCGCGAGTTGGGAAGACCTGATGATTGTCTCCACAGAGGAAAGGGGATTGAGATCAGAACATGAAAAATTAGATGAGATGAAAGGTGTTGCAATGAAAGTTCTACAAGTTCAAAATCCCCCTGCTAGGGTAAAAACTGCCAAGGAGACCAACAGGAATAGAACCCATCTTGAAACTCCCTGAGATAATGGCACATGAAGCATAGCTTAGACACCCTACTGCTTACATCAGTTCAGGATTGTTACTTCATCGTTTCATTTATCTGATAAAATAAATGATCCGTTCGTGTGGATGTCAAGTCAGAAAGAGCTGGGAAGGCTGTGATGATGTCACTCGTAGAGCTGCTCGTGTCACGGCGCAATCCCTCCGCAGGACAGACCAATGAAAGGAAGGGGAAACACTCACAAATTTTCGGGCTCGCTCTGCCTGAAAGCTTCTTCGGGGAACTTCAGGCCATGCTTTTTCTTCTTTCCTGTGGAGAAACAGAGCAGGTCAGACGGACTCTCGGAGAAACGCAGCAGCCGGTCTTTGACAGGGACGCGGGAATTCGACGGGACGAGCGGCCAAACGTTTCCCTCCGAACGCGCTCCTCTCCGGGTCCTACGTTTACACGCGACGGCGCGCCCCGCTTCCGATGGGACGACTCCGTCCCCACTCCCCCGCATAGGACCCCTTACCTAAAAACAGGCATCCGGCACGGCCCGGATTACATCGGAGGGCGCGAGACTCACTTGCGCGCCACGGCGAAGTGTCTTTAACCCAATACGCCACCCAGCAGCACCCCAGCCCGCTCTGATATTCCGACCCGTGTCTAAAGCACGCTCCTCGGACCTATTTGAATATTTTTACACGCCGCTTTTGTCATTCCCAGATGAATTAACGGCGCTGGCAGAGGTTCAGCAGCGTGCCACACACACACAGGGCGTCCCGCCGGGCTGCCCGCACAGCCAATCAGAGGCTCGCAGAAACGGCCCAGACGGACCAATCAGAAACGCCTGCAGCCTGGACCGCACGCATCCAGGGGGGGAAGTGAAACAGCAAGCACAGGACTGCGGGCCACAAAAACTAAATCAGGTTCTGATACTCTCAGCGTTCAGGTTTACAGCAGGAAACTGTCTGCGAGTGTTATCTTTTGGCTTTCCATTGAATCAATTGCTAAAGTGCTATCGGGTTTGATTCCCGGGTAAGACACACTGCCGTTGTACCCTTGAGCTACTAAGGTACTTAACCTGCATTGCTTCAGTATATATATCCAGCTGTAAAAATGGATACAATGTAAATGCTATGTAAAATGTTGTGTAAGTCACTCTGGACAAGAGCATCTGCTAAATGCTTGTAATGTAATGTACACAAAGTTGAATAAAATTATATGCACAGCATATTGGAACGACCTGCTCTTTTTCCTGCCCTGCTTCCTGTGTGCACTGAAGCAGCCGTGCAGGACAGCGGCTTGGGCGCGACACCGGACACGCCCGCCTGCACTCCTTTCTTCTTTGTCCTTTTAAAAACAAAACAAAGGACTGAAAAAATGGAAACGTCACTTTCGAACGCACAGCACAGGAACGTGGATTTCCAGAGACGAGAATTTATGCTTGGTCATTCTGCAGGCTGTGGTCTTGTGCCATTGTGACATCACGAGTCGTCATGGCAAGCCGCACAATCAACACCGAGGCATAACATAAGAGCACCGCGAGGGAGAACAGCACAAACGCGGGGACAGACTATTCAGCACCGTAGTGACAGAGCAACTTCTTTAGAATGCAGCTTTAATGAATACAGACGTGCTGGCGTGCGCAGCCAGAGTAACGTGACCTCAAATCACAGCGCTCCTACGCGTGATTTCAGAAAGCGGCGACCCAGAATGCAAAGCGCCAGGACATGCCGGTGCAAAGACCCAGAGCGCGTCCGAAGGCCGCTGAAGCCTCTGTTCGGATCGGGAGCACTTTGCTTCCGTGCGGCGGGAGAATCTGCGGCGCTCGGCGGAAGAATGCGTGGAATTCTGCAGGCGACGCTACGGAGCGTCGGGCCAGTTCGAACGTGCGCCTCTTCGCGTCGCGACACGCCCGCGCGGGCTCAGAGGAGCTGCGGGGAAAGAGAGCGGGGGGAGAGAGGAGACCGCGCTCAAAGAGCGGAGGAAAACGAAAGAAGAGCGGAAAGAACAGATTCTGAAAGTGGCGATTGCGGGAGGTTTTTCTCCGTGCGCTCTGTGGTCACTCGCCAACATTCCGCAGATCACCCCCCCCCAGAGTGCGGACCCGGAGCAAAACCGAGGCAGGGCCCACTTCCTGACGGGAAGGGGGCGGCGGTCGGGCGACATGACGGGCGTGCACAGATCGTCCCGACGGACAGCTTTGAGCTCCACCCACTTCTAGCCCCCAGCCCGCAGCCCCCCCCCCCCACCCCACCAACCCTCCAGCAGCCTGCTGCACATGCCCGTCCGTCGGAGTGAGCATTTCAGGAGTTACGCCGCCAATCCCGCCTCGACCCAGATAAGAGCTCCGCTCAGCCAAAGCCACAACGTCCGCGGGAAAAAAAAACAGTGTATAACCGACAGGGCCCCACTCACAGACCGCGCAGCACAGACGAGTCGCCGTGCGAGCACTGACCTTCAAAGCAACGGAGGTTTTTCCTCTTTTTCCTCTATCCTACGCTCAATTAGCAAGCATTAGCAAGCTAGGAACCGTACGGCTCCACCGCAGTCAGAATGCTACTGCAACCGCTGCTCAATGCACTGCATCATGCATCCTGCAGCACGCTGCTCAATGCACTGCATCATGCATCCTGCAGCACGATGCACACGCTGCTCAATGCACTGCATCATGCGTCCTGCAGCACGCTGCACATGCTGCTCAATGCACTGCATCATGCGTTCTGCAGCACGCTGCACACGCTGCTCAATGCACTGCATCATGCGTCCTGCAGCACGCTGCACAAACTCAATTGCACCATTCTTTTCACATTTCACAAAATGCCCCATCCGCCCCCCCCCCCAAAAAAAACGTGCACGAGCTCCCGTGCTTTGCAAAACCGCTTTTCCCGTTTTTTTTTTTTTTCTTTTGGTTTTTGGTCACGCGGTGTTGCGTGCTCCCCGGGGAGCCGGGCCGAGCCGAGCCTAGCCGAGCCGAGCCGACCCAAACGAGCACGAACCGCGCACGCCGCCCGTACCTTCTCTCTTCGCCATCACCTCGGCAACGCAACAGGCCGCGGGGCCTCCGAGAGGAAGCGAGGAAGTGCCCAACGATCGGCAGTTACGCAAAAGACCTCGCGGCGAAGCGAAAATCTGTTTCCCCCCCCCACCGCCCCCGCCTCCCTCGCCACGCCCCCCGTCCCTCGCTGGCCGCGATTCGGTGATGGGCCGAGTCCGTGCAC
This sequence comes from Anguilla rostrata, assembly GCF_018555375.3. NCBI lineage: Eukaryota > Metazoa > Chordata > Actinopteri > Anguilliformes > Anguillidae > Anguilla > Anguilla rostrata. Next base: position 15,885,598 of record NC_057949.1, on the reverse strand, counting down.
GCGCTGCCGCTCGCTCCTCTTCCCGCGACGTGCCCCCCCGGTTCCCCTCCTCCCCGCGGTTGGCGGGTCGCGGCGAGCGCGCTCAGTGGAAGGGTGTAGGGACCTCAGGGCAGGAAGCGAGAGGGCCACCTCACCGGGGGGGGTCGGGGGGGTGTGCGGTCCCGCTGCCACGCCAACCCCGGTTCCCGCCACAGGCAGGATGCAGCGTCACCGGCGGCACGGCGGTACCAGGAAGTGAAGACAGCCGCTTCCTCTCACAAACTCACAAACCACAAGCTTCTGTGGTTTTCTTTTTTTTTGGGACCCAGGTCTTTTTTTTTTTTCTCCGGCCTTCACAGTGGCGCAGGGTCCTAGCATTGCCCCCTCCCTGTAACCTGTGACTTCACGTTTCGCCGATTAAATAATACGATAAACTACAAAACCCAGGGAGTGGATATAATGAGGGACACAAAAACAAAGTAACAGGGTGTAGGATGCAACTGTTCAGACAGAGGAGCCATGGCTCAGCCTGCAGGCCCTCCGAGCCCCACTCGGGCCCCGCCCCCTTCGGTCTCCCAGCAACGGCAACGCAGCCTGTGGTGGCTCGTCCTCCGTTTCATCGCCGTAAACAGGCGGGCGTGAGCTGGGCGGGGCACAGACCAGCCCGGCCAGGCCGGGGCAGCGCCGGATTCAGCGGAGCGGATAAAACCCGTCTGCCCGGGCAGGCCCCGTTCCGACCGGGGCAACCCGGGGCATCTGCCCGAGGACTGCCCCGGCATCACGGGGCCCGAACGGCCCCGCTCCCCAGTCTTTTAAGACCACGCGGCGCGCGTCCGATAACAACCATCAAGATGCCCGGTGTCCTTCCTCTTAATCTGTGTGGCACACCGATGGCTGCGTAAAGTAAACGGTGCCAAACAACCACCTCTGTGGGTGAGGTCACGGTTAGGCGAGAGGGCTCTACGGTGCAGGTCTGTAATGGTACAGTGAGCTCTACGGCGCAGGTCTGTAATGGTACAGTGAGCTCTATGGCGCAGGTCTGTGCTGGTGCAGTGAGCTCTACGGCGCAGGTCTGTGCTGGTGCAGTGAGCTCTCCGGCGCAGGTCTGTAATGGTACAGTGAGCTCTACGGCGCAGGTCTGTGCTGGTGGAGTGATCTCTACGGCGCAGGTCTGTAATGGTGCAGTGAGCTCTACGGCGCAGGTCTGTAATGGTACAGTGAGCTCTACGGCACAGGTCTGTGCTGGTACAGTGAGCTCAGCCCCTGGGTTATGTGGGCTCTCTGCACCTCCCACCCACATACAAACAACCACTCAGTCACGCAACCACTGCGACTCCATTTACAGCACCTTCTTATTTCGTTACCATGACCACACACGGTTATCCAATCAGAGACAAAGAAAAGAAAACAAAAAAAGCTAACAGGAAGCAACCATAACCAGCCAGTGTTTGCTCTGCACGAACAGTGTGGACATGGAGAAGAGAGTGGAAACGCACAGGGAGTGAGAAAGGAGGAGAAAGCACTGCAGACTTCAGAGTCTCAGGTACACCGACTCGAGCTTCGTCTGTTTGCCCTGCAGGCAGGCGTGCATGCTGCCCATGCTGGCCTCCTCTACTAGCACCGCACACACGTCCAAACTGCTCTCTGTGAAAATGAGAGGATGCAGCCCATGCTAGCCTCCTCTGCTAGCACTGCACGCACCTGCAAACCCCAATCCGCTCTCTCTGTGAGAAAGTGAGAGCGCGGCCCCAGATTCGCTAACCTCTGCTGACCACAAACTACAATCTGACCCAAAGCAAGCCGCCCAAAACTGGGCCGCGTTTTTGAAGCCTGCTTCCTGGTCTTGCCGAGAGACGTTGCTCACTAGCGCCAGAGCTAAGTCGGCACCAGTAAGGCACCAGCCTTTCATTTTCAGCCACCCGTTTCAACGCAGTCAGTGGCATCGATACGGCCAAAACAAAAAGTCGATAAATTTTCCCCACGAAAACACGTAGTCGCAACAGGCGTTTTTTTGTTTGTCTGATGTCTCCACATTTGCCTGCACATCTGTTAATTTACTGTGTCATTTGGACTATATTATAATATTTTATGAATGAATCAGGGCCACTGTGTCTAAGCACTTACTGGACGACCCAGACCCTACTTTGTGACTGTTTAAGGTGCACCCCCAACCCTCCCAACCCCCCCCCCCCCCCAGGTCCCTACTGCGCAGTCTCTGACTCCAATTTCTGCAACACGGTGGGTCAAAAAAAACTGCACTACCATGGTTTCAAAACATTCTTACAAGCCCATGGAAAGTCAATAGATGATGTCACAGTCACTTTGTCCATAATTTTTCAACAGTCTATGTATTAAATGCAGACCTGGGTCAAATACGTATTCGTTTTAGTTTCAAATACCTTTCTTTTTCTCTACTGATCTTGCCTGGTTTAACTGAACCTGCAAATATGACCAGAAGACGGGGTTTTCACTTTTTGAGAGTATTTCATTGGTTCCAATACACCAGACAAGATCAGTAAAACGTAGAAAAGTATTTGGATCCAAAAAAAATACGAATTTGACCCAGGTCCGATTAAATGCAATCCATTTTACGAACATATTACTGGAAACAAAGCATCCGCACTGAGCTAGCATGTAAACACTACATTTTTTTTCCATATCATGCATAAAATGTTAAATGGTTAAATCTTCCCAACTCATGGACGAGAAACCATTTCATTCCTTTCCTCTGCAAAAGTGCAAAGATGGTGCAAACACAAGAACTGACCCCAGAAGAATAAGCCAGCCGTTTCCCCACTGGCGAGAAAAGCTTTTAGGTTTCTGTGTTCTTTTTAATAGCCCAGACCTCTGGAGAAGGTCAGCGCTCTCTTTCTTCAGAATTCCACACTGCCTTTTACTGCCCACCCACCAGCTCTATGACATCCGTATACATTAATGAACCTTTATGACCAGAGAGTCGCGATGCAGCCCTCCTCCCTCTCTGTGCCATCTGTTGCTTGGGGAAGGACAGGAGATAACACTGATGCCATATACCGCAAACTCCCTCTCCCTCCCTCCCTCCTCCTCAGCTTTTGCAGAAAAATAAGCTCATTCCCCACTGCTGAGTCACATAACCCGGAACTGAACTAACTAGCCAAACTGGGCATTAAGTATAGGCTAAGTGTCACCTTTAAGACCCAGTTGAAAGTGAAAGTGGGGTGTGTAGGATTCCTCAGAAATGGTGACTGAAAAGAGAAACCTAGTGAACATGGCAATTTAACGAATATGAATCAAAAAGACGAGTTGGCACCAATTTTGTTTTCGGAGAGGAATGAGGAAGGACAAACGGAAGCAAGTTCAATGAAATTCCAGGTATACATGATAAAACATTTTCAAGCATGTTTTACGGATGACCAACACCAATGTGTCAACACACTGGTTCCTGCTAAAAACCCCAGACACTCAAAAGTTAACTCAAAGCAGTATCATGTTTGCTGCAGGAGTTTACCGAGGGCGTACAAATGCCCAGTTTTCCAGCACGTATGTGCTAAAGTTAAAAATATGCGCTGTATTTCCCTGCCTCTATTTAAAAGTTACTTCCTCCGAAATACAAACGTACACATTCACACAACCCCACGCATGCTTCCGATCCAAAAGCATCTCTATCCACAGCCGTCACCACCTGAAAACGGCAAACTTAACCGGCAGCAACCTCAGCAGTAATGAAAATAACACCAGCTTTATATCACCAGCCAGTTCGTCCATGTATCTCAAAGTGTTTTAGTTTTTACAATACAGAGGAAACGTGTTCAACACCAAGTAGGCTAACACGTGTTTACTTTCCATGTTCTTTCAGTAAAACGTAAAACTGTAATCAAGAACAATGTGTAGCTAAGTATACTGATTATCCGCAACTCACCGTACAATTTTAATTCAATTTTAATTCAACTGTGTCATCACTCAGATCAATCATACAGAGATTTTAAAGAAACACCTCAATACAGTAATATCGGTAAGGTGCCATAACTGCCAAAATTAACAGGTTAGCTATCAAGCAGCTATCAAATGATACGCCATTTCACGTTATTAAAGTCTGCAGATGTGCAAGAAATTTGCTCCGAAGAGAAAAAAACTGGTGCCGAGAGATTAATCCTGGAATAAAATAGAAAAACATAGTGTCATTAGCCAGGTTAGGCCCATTCATTCAACGATTTTCAATTGCATAGTGACCACACACACTTCCGGATTCGGTCACTGCACTTTCTTACACAAAGATAGCCTCCGATAAAGAAACATCAACACATATGGCAAACAAGTAATCAAGCAAATAATCCAACAGTTTTGCAAAGTATCCTATAAAACTCACTATAAAACATCCAGACAGGCTCTTCTTTACGTAACAAAATGTGACATTCTGTGTGCTAGATTTACTTAACAATGGCATTCAACAATGTCACTTAAACAGGTTACTTAGCTTGCGAACTTGTGCCCTCTTTTTAGCTAGTGATACCATTACACAGCTAACACTAGACTTATTCTCGGTATTCATAGTTGCAAAAAATCGGAAATTGGCCCAGTTTGTAGCAGGACAGCACATTCTCAAGCACTCATATATAAGGTGCAGTAACTATAAGCAACTAGCTAATCATCACACCTTTCGTAACTAGCAAAAAATGCAGCTTGAAAAATAGCTACCTCGCTGGCAGCATTTGGCTAGCTAGCTAACGTTAGCCATAGCAACAACTGATGTCAAGGCTATAACGATAGCAAGCTAGCTACCAACCACAGGCAAACTTTAAAAAGATCAATATGCGACCAAGGGTTAATGCTAAGAGTCAGTAGGCAACCAAGGCCATTTTTTCGCCTAAAACATGCATCACTTACCGGTGCCTCTTGGCAATGACATGTTGAAACAGCACGCAGAGTTGTGCAAGCCGTTTTGGAATTCGCTTTGCAGAACTTCGCTGTGTTGCACACGAAATGCACGCAATAAAGCTCGTTTCCCTTTAAAATGACGTCCTGCAATAAATAGTTCTCCTGTACATGTATAGCTAAATCCTCAACAAACTTGCAGAAACTGTACAAGATTGGTTTGCCAAGGCATTCAACTTTTGTCAAAATGCAAATCTGCAAAGATCCATGTTTCCCTCAAGAACAAGAAAACAATACCAGAAATAATCTGGCGCCAGAAATATTTGTTTTAGCTTGCAAGCTTGTTCACTCTGTATTCTACATCCACAGTAAACCCTTTGTGAGAAAGTTTTCAAATATTATTTAATCAACAAATAAGAAAGAAAAAACCAGTGGCTCAAGGAGCGAATCACAACTTCAGTCAGTGCAAAACGAAGTTCGCCCTGTGACTTTGTTCGTATCCCTCACTCAGCGACTGGGTGAGTAACTGATGACGTCATGTAATACTGCATTAAGGCACTCCTCAAAATAGCAACAGGAGGGAAACGGCGTTCGTCCAATCAGAGCTTGGGAAGAAGAGCAGAGCGCGCCCCACTAAAACTACGTATGCGCTGTAAACTCCGATAAACGCCTCCACTATTTCCCGTCCGAATAGTCTCTTGCATACCAACGCTTTTTTCCCCCTCCAAATCCCATCTTGCATCGGAACACAAGATCTGATAATGTTTAGAGTTCAAGCTGAGGCAGACCCCATGACGAAAATTGGTCTTTAAAATGCCATAGCTACTGCATTAGGAAAGAATGAAAGATTTTTCCAGGTCATATGGGTCGGGAAGAGCAGTGTTTGCTGGAGTGATTCAATCCTGAATATTTTCTAAATCCGAATAAAACATTATAGGGGTCATTTCAGCACATGGTGACGTATATTTAGCTTAACTGACCCAATCAACATTTCTAGTTAATCATCATCGACCGTAAAAGCTCGTGTGGAGTGATGTGGCGTTAGTGTTATGCATTATTTGAGAAGTATTGATAACAAATAATTGTTGGAAATGTACACCGAGTTGTAAAAAAAAAAAAAAAAAGCTAAGCTTTTGTTTTTAAATGAAGGGTGGAAATCAAAATGCAAATGAAATCACATGGATAAGATGCATATTACAAAAAATGTATCTTGTTTGACAGGCCGTGACAGTGATGCCACTCCAGTCCCTAAGGCTTTAAAAGCTGTTCAGCTGAATCTGATATTGCAGGATTGTACTGATTAGTCAAACCTTAAATAGATTTGTGTAAATAGTAAAATACTGAGTATCCTGACCACACGCTCATTCATTTTAAAGACCTTGTGCTATCACTTTTTTCTAACATTTAAAGTGTTCATTATGTCACAAGATAATGCTCCCCCCCCAAAAAAAAAAAAAAAATTATTAACAGGAAAATAGTACAATTTATGTAAATGGGCCATTTCTATAAATAAGAGCTGAAGGTGTATCTGACAAGGTGTATGTGGACATTTACTTCAAGTTTACGTTTGATTGGCAGCCCACTTAAGGCATGCATGGTCGGTTCCATGCATAGCTGTATTCAGAAATGTGCAAAGCAGAATTTGTAATGCGACGCTGGCGCATGGTGCAGTACCGTGCATTTGTTTCATACAGGCGCAGTAACTGTGGAATTCTGCCTGATATGAAAACACAAAGAATAATAGCTTCCAGTACAAACATTACTACTGGGGAGGCAAACTGCAGGTTTCCTGTCAATCGGCAGCCAATCACAGCCTTGGGAATAAGGGGCATTAATTCTTTAGCCATTAGCCATGAACGAGTTAAATTAATCGCTGGTGCCAAATCACTCTGGAAATGAGCCCTCTAGAACTGGCATCTGAAGCTCAGGCATTGGTGCAGAAGTGGCAGAGGCTTGTCTCACAGGAGCAGGTCAGAGTGTGTTTTTACGGAAACGGGAACTCGGACTTGGGTACTGTACCCGCAACACACCTGTCTGGAAAAGGGACTGGTCTCTTGGGGTGGTGGAGAACAGACAAAGTAAAAAACATCTGATCTACATGTAATTTGTAATTCATTGCTTTCTATTTGGCAGACGCTTTTATCCAAAGTGACGTACAATAAGTGCACACTGAAGGTCAAACGCTACACAGAAAGTTTCCATGGTTTCACAGGGATCTCACACTGTGATCACAAACATGATGTTTTTCAGCCTTGACACAAAACCACCAGCTAGAACGGTGGGCCACCTGTAAAGGAGTCGCAGAGGATCAAGGGCTCGTCCGGGATTTGAACCCGGGACCTCTCGCACCCGAAGCGAGAATCATACCCCTAGACCAACGAGCCACAACAATCTGACTGCTTATTGGGTCAGTGAGGATATCTATTTGGCATTACCAATGTATTTTGTCTGCCAGAGGATGTTGCCTAATGTGATGTTGTGCAGAATCCCTGCTCAGTGGGCATGCTTTTGATTTGTTTGAATTTGCCGTTGCCAGACTCTTTATTTTTATGGTTTTCTGTGCAGTAAGTCCATGGAAAACAGCATTGTAAAGTTAGTTTTTGGATGATTTCCCGCATTACTAAAATGTATACACGGAAATATACATAATTTTTATGCAGTATGAAACCTGTAAATCTGTCAAATCTGCTTATTCTGTATCAGCCTGAAGAATACATATGACCAAGACAGAAGACTGAAGTGGATGTAAAAATATGACTTACTCCAGAGGTGCTTGCATTCTGCTTACGTTACATTACATTCACTATCAAGGGTCACGATTCGCTATTATGACTCATTTGCTACAAAGGGTCATTTGAGCGGCCGCCCTCCCGGCATGCATCTGGCATGTAGCACACTGAGACAGCTGCTAGGTACACAGTCCATTCCTCTCAACTCCAGATGCTCTGTCCTTAGAGCACCTTTAAAGGGAACTCACGGTGTTGTGAGATCGGTTTCCTGCAACCTGACTGGTTATAGCAAGCTTTGGCCGGCGTCGTGTTATCAGTAGAACCTGTTGCCGATCTCTTAAAGGCACGTAACCCACCAATCTTCAAATAAACATCTCTTCTCTGTCCCAGCCACAAATACAGTGTGTTTTTTTATGGAATAATCCAACAATTTATAAAGGAATTAGGTTTCCAGTGGAGGATTGACATGTGAATAGATTAATTTTTTACCAAAACCATACCCAGAAAACATATATTTTTAAAATGTAAAATATGTTTTTTATTGGAACTGTAAAAATGTGAACTTTTTCTCTCTCCCTGTCAGCTCCTATGACTGTTACGTACAGTTCTGTTGTATAAGTAAACAGTTGAGAGAAGGGCGGATCCACAGTGTACAGAGGAGCCTGACTCTGATTGGGCGAAGGTGACGGCTGAGCTCTTGTCATAGGGACATGAGAAAGCAGCAGGGCATGGGGATGGTACTTCAAAGCATTTCACCAGAGCAGGCATAATGAGTATCAGCTGAAAAGGATCAAGAACAGGTCCTCCCACTCCAATGCCTTCTATAGAAGTACTGTACGTACGATTTCCTGCAAGTCAAACAATGCAAAATAAAAAATCTGCAGGTGACATTGCCAATGCAATCTGACTGAATCAAATTGTGTGTAATCAGCATGTCTGTGTACACACACACACACATATTGGAATGTGAGCCACTGGAAGACACTTCATGCGCAACTTATTCACCAGCAGGAGGCAGTGGTGTGTGAGGAGAGGCCGTCGCAGTGAGGTGATAAAAACAGCAAAGAGGAAGCACTTCCCTTTATGAAAGGAACCCTGTATGGCTCAGTTCATATGGTGGTTCATTCACAACCCAAATACCATTTCCTCATGTGGCCAAGGGTTTGATTCCCAATCACGGAACTTTCTGTACTGTGCTCTCATCTCTGTGTGTATTCCTCTCTGCTTTAACCCCATCTAAAATATATATATATATATATATATATATATACACACATACACACACTGAGCTCCAAAATGTTTAGTAGAAAGGCATCATTTTTCCTGATTTGGCTCTGTACTCCATAATTTTTGATTTGTAATCAAACAATGTGCATGCTGTCAAAGTGAAGTTGCTCAGCTTTTATTAAAGGGTATTACAATACATTTTGGTTTGGAAGTTACAGCACTTTTTGAACATAGCCCCCCATTTCAGGGCACCATGTTTGGGACAAATGGCTTCGCAGGTGTTGCTGAGTGTGTTCAGTCAGGTGTGTTCACTTGCTTGCTTTGAGCAGGTATGAGAGCGCTTTTAGTATCTAGTCTTGATTCTAGGTCTTTGGTTGCCTTTGGAGTCTGTTTTTGGTGTTTGTCAACATAAGGACCGGAGTTGTACCAATGAATATATTATATGCATACGCTCACTTCATTAGGTACACCTATCTTTTTATAACCGTGTAAGGAAAAGCCTTGTGTTAACCCTTCTCCTCTGTGCCACTTCTTATGACCAGTACTGTTGTGATGGACAACTGCTGTTTTTGCAGCATCCATTAGATGGCGCCATATTTTCTCTTTAGCATCCTATATGCAGGTGCTACACATACTGAAAAGCATCATGGAGTAGGACCTCACTCCTGGCTGGCTCAGCCAAAGAGGAAATTTGAGGACACAACCAGGGCCTAGGGCTTTATTGTAGAACCTGTGGCTTCATTAAGCATTCAGATTTCATGCAAGATGGCTGCTGTTTCCCTGAGAACTCGGCTGGTTTCAAGCCATCAATAATCTGTGGACTCCTGTCTATAACATGGATTTACTGCTGTTCATTGAGTTAAGAACAGTTCCTGACTAACCACTTCATCAAGACTATACGGGTACAACATTTTCTGATTATCTTTCTTATTTGGTAAAAAATATTTCAGTAGATCTTTAAAAAAAATTTATTCTCTGCTTTTTAATTAAATTTTGTATCAGTGTATCAACATGCATTGTGCTCCATGCAGCACACACATGTGCACACACACACAAAACACACACATACACACACGCACGCACATACATCCCACACACACACATACTATTTTTCTTTATTGCCCGTTCTTAATTTTTTAAAATTGCACAATGAATACGCTAAAAAAAAATTTTTTTTAAAGATATTTGAACGCTTTGGTTCAGGGTGTCCTAAAATTCGGCAGTGTAGGAACACACAGATCTGAGCAGTGCAGGCAGGCACTGGGATTGAAGGCCACTCCAGAATTCACCCTGCATTGCATTTATCTCCCCTTTCTGGGTTTTCCAGAGAGAAGACTGGCAAACATCAGTAATCAATACTGCACCAACACAGGGCATGCGGTGTAGATGCAGTAGTCAGTGTTGTTGTTGTTGAAGATCTAATATAGCTTGTTTTCAACAACTTTTTTCACATCTAGATGAGACTACATCAGGGTCTCGATATGTAGGAGATTAAAGTCCACATGGATTACACTGACATGTCTTAATGGTATCAGTCATGTTTATGAGGTTGTCAGCAAGGTGTGAATTAATTGAAATATGTTTAATTTTCCAAACTGAGCCGTTTTAACCGTCGTTTGACGTCCAGCACTCTGAATACCAAACACAAGTGCATCAGCATTTAAAAAACCTCAACTTATCCAACATGTAAAATATATTTATTTGATTTAATTTGGTAATTATTATCAAAGATATCAATTATCAATTAAATCATCAAATTCATTGAAAGGAAAAGCAGAACTGTTGGATCAACCTTTATCAACATGTACAAGCCAAAACTACATCAAAAATTTTTAAATTTATTTAAATTACAACAAATACAACCTTAAAACAATTAACAAAGGTTACAAACATCAGCAGTCACATAAGAAATGAATGAAAGAAGATATCAAACCACAGCATGTTTGTCCCAAAGTAATCCAAAATGCAAAAACCAAAAGGCAGCAGGATATTCCAATAGGACCAGAGATTAAATGTAGAACACCAGACCTAGATGCAGGACACAGATGCCCACTTACGACTAACTATTACAAACATCTTCTTTCCAAGCTGCCGAAACTGACTGCTAACTAAAGCAAAGCCGCATATTTTTTCTAGTGAAAGATAACAAGGGGCTGTGGAATGGACACGCCCTCTGACACACACACATACACTCACACACAGACACATACATTCACACCTCAGATGGTAAACCCCAGTTCCTGCTCTGCCTTATCTCTAGGCCAGGGGTGGCCAACTCCGGTCCTGGGGAGCCGCAGGGTCTGCGGGTTTTTGTTTTGACCTTAAATACAACAACCACTTACACAAAATAAACTAGGTGAGGTGAGTTAACTATGTAATCAACTGCTTTAATTGATCAATTAAGTGCCGAGTAAAAGCAAAAGCCAGCAGACCCTGCGGCTCTCCAGGACCTCGGTTGGCCACCCCTGCTCTAGGCTATGCTGGCCGAGAGCTTTGAAGTTTCCTGCAGCTGAGAACTGCCAAATAGTGAATTACGTGTCTGACAAGGTATTCAGCGATTTCTCATCAGCCAATAGGACAGGGGTAGGGTTCCAACAGCAGGTCAGATACTGCTCTTGGTAGCCACCTTGGAGAGAGCTGGATTCACATTCAATCCCACCTTTCATAAGATCAGCCTGTCTACTGTTGCAGATGTCCATGCACATATATGGTTTTCCCAGCTTCTCTCATACCCAGATTAGAATTCATTTCCTTTCTGAAGATCTGAAATTCCTACATGGTTAGGGACACAGTTGGAATGTTCTAATGTTTCTAATGTTTCAGTACCACAGCTAAAATCAGTATTATACATATTTATTTTAGTGAAACTCAAAACTCATTCTCTTTAATCAGTAGAGAATAAAGTATGTAAAGTTTCACCCAGTAAGAGTCTTCAACATTATTCCCAGATATCACTTAAACAGGGATGATCTCTCCACAGGCTTTTGCCATTTCATGTCTTGTTTTCTGTGGCTTGATGTGCATCACTGTGTCTGAATATGGGGACCTGAAGTTCTGTAAAGAGCAGTCTAAACCTACAGACACCACTGGGTCTGTACCTGATGCACGTTCCAAGTCAGCTAAATGAGATCACCAATCAGCACTTGCCTCTGAGTAGAGCTATGTTTATTGGGATTGGGAATCAGAATAACGAGACATGTCATTGGCTGGTAATGCAGTTACTATGACATAGCATTATTAGGGAATATGCATGCACGTAAGGGGGGGGGGGGTTTAGGGGTTCCAGCTCAGCTCCTCTTATGGGCAGGAACTGCAGTCCCCCCCCCACCCAAGGGACTCATAGAACACAACCTGTCACTCAGCCAAGAATGGGCACTAACACACAAGCACTCCTAGAAAGAGAATGTCCGAAACACGTAGGAACCACACTCGAAAAGTGTCAATCTCTACACACACCCCCCAGAGAAATGCTCTTCAGCTGTAAAACATCTGACCAAATTATCTACTTCATCTCTCGCTTCTCGGGACAATTTGCTGAAATAGCCTGCCCTTGGGTGAGCTTCTGAACTGAAATCCATTCAGAGTAAAGAGGCTTTTCGTAACAATGGTATAAAGCGTTTGCACCTGGGCGAAGGAAAACGTGTTGCCATGGGTGATGTGTGCTGCCTCACATTGTAAGCACCGGATTTGGCACCTTGTGTGAGATAACATCTGTGCTCAGCCTCAACGTGCAGTCAGATCAAACTCCCCGGGTTTCAGTTTCGAACGTACGCTCATTTCAGAACTCGTTCAGAGAAGCAGGAGTCCCCACTCGTTTCCGAATGCGGTCAGAGTGGGGTGCAGGCTTAGGTTTAGTGATTTTGGCCCATCGCTAAAACACCTATTTCAGCAAAACAGGGTCTTGACTGAAAAGCAGGATTGCTACTCTTACATGTACACCTGCTATTGTCCGTTTCAAGATGCTACTATATATATATATATATATATACATATATGCAATGCAAGTTAATTATAATGTGAACCACTGATATTTAATTAAAGACCATTTCAATTCAATTCAAATTGATAACACGACGAAGGAAAGTAAGTGGTGCAAATGCTGGTGGCTACACATCAATATGCTACATTGATCCTCTTTGCACTGGCAGACGCATTCATCAGACAGAGCTTGTTTTGCAGGTTTATTTTTAAAGGAACCCCACTTTCACCCTGAACCTACAGCATAACATTAGCTAAACCAATTAGAGAAACAAAACCATGCAGTCTGGGCACCTGTGTAGCCTCACTCTGTCTAATACAAACTCTCTAGGCTCTGTTCCAGACATGGAAACTGCCTTCTGACTTTATTATCTAACCAGCGGTAATACATTATCAGTAGGCTAATTTAATCAAATCTGCCTTCTACATCAGTGCATTCAAACCTGGTTAATGGCCCTAGTAGAGGGATTTCCTAATTGGTTAATGGTACTGGTAGAGAAATTGTCTCATTGGTTAATTGTACTGGTAGAGAAATTTGCTTACTGGTTAATGGTACTGGTAGAAAGATTTACTTATTGGTTAATTGTACTGGCAGAGAGATTTCCTCATTGGATAATGGTACCACTAGACAGTTTTCCTCATTGGTTAATGGTATTTTGGGATACACCTCTCTGGAGCAGCCACCACAAAGCAGTAAATAAGGATGGGAAAAAGATAGTACTGCATTTATGTAGAAGCCAAGGTCTGTTCACAGCCAATGACATTAGATGGAACTCCAAAGGTGGTCATTCGGAAATCTTAATGATATTAGATGGAACCCCAAAGGTGGTCATTCGGGGGAAATCTTAATGAAATTAGATGGAACTCCAAAGGTGGTCATTCGGGGGAAATCTTAATGAAATTAGATGGAACTCCAAAGGTGGTCATTCAAGGAAATCCTAATGAAATTAGATGGAACTCCAAAGGTGGTCATTCAAGGAAATCTTAGTGAAATTAGATGGACATAATTGTCATTCAGGGTTAATCTTTGTTGAATACTCATTAAAACAAGCTATGAATTTGTGCCAGTGCTGCACTGGGCCAGTGGGGGATTTAATAGTTTTGTCATACATTTATTATGACGGTAAATATTTTTGGCTTTTATTTTGCTCTTTAGCTGGCAAATTCATGGTTCACCAGTCAAGGCTTGTATGATCAGTGATCAGGTTTAATGAACAACCTGTGCAATCAAAGTCATACATTTAATAGTTTTACACAAAAACCAAAAGAATAAAGTACATTTTGATTCTGTTGAGATTTTTTTTTTTTTTTTCTGAAAGCATCAGATCTTATACTCTCCACTCTGGGTGTAGTATATCCATACAGAACAATCCCATCTCCAGCTCATTTGTTTCAGAATGCCATATTTTACATCAAAAGTAATTTTTCAAATTATTTTCCTGTTTATACATTTTAAAAAGCAAGCAAACATCTTTACTATGCCGCTTAATGACTGTGCTATATGCAAGGAAAAATCTACTGTTTGGGTCAGGGTTTCTCCTTCTAAAAAATTCATTGGCACTGCCTGGTTACACTCACTTGTGATCATTACAGTGCTTCTGCTCTGACTGGTGCTAGCTCACCTGTGTGGGTCACGGGGCCTGGTTAGCTAAGACCTTTAGCATACGCAAATCTTTAAGCACACACAAAACTAATAAACCAAACAATGATTGGTGCAAAACAAATACCATGGCCAATCACTGTTCATGTAATTGGCTTTGAGCATGCTAAAAGGTTTTTCACATGCTACAGCTACACATCTTAGTAAATCAGGCCCATAATATGGAAAATGAGTGTGAGAACCTACAGAAATATTGGTGGAAGAATATAGGAATATATATATTTTTTAAAACTATTTGACACGGATACTTTAGTATCTGAGGGAATCAAACCATTAGACTCACAACTGAGACAATGTGTGCATCTCTCTCAGAACCTCTGTACTCATTGAGGAGAAGAAAGAACCCACCATTTTAGTACAACAGAAACAATCATTTAAAGCACTCAAAGATGGCTTGACTAAAGCTGGTTTCCTTCCATACTTTCACTTGGTTGCATCCTTGCACTGTTACATTTGAGTTCAGTCAATACCATTCAGTACTGACCAAGGAACCCTGGCAGAGTGTTGCAGCAGATTTCCTTGGTCCTGTCTCATCTCTATATTGCATTCTTGTGGTGGAAAAATGACCAGAGGAGAAACTGCCATGCTACCATCCGTCACCACTACAAAGTTAGCTGATAGCCTAGCATCCATCTACAGTCATTATGGACTACTAGTCTTGATCGAGTCAGGCAGCAGTCAATATTTTTTAAGTTTTGTGACTAGTGTGAGAAAAATTGGATTTGCCTGAGAACAATGCTAATTCTAGTACAATGAGGTACAACATCAAAACACATCACGTTCAAAGTGTCGTTCTAGAAAAAGAACACAACCAAAAATGAGACCTAATAAATATTTAACTACATACATGTACAGAACTATAGCTCATGCCACTGCTGCTCCTGGATCTTAGATCTTGAGCCAGATCTCAAATGAATGATGCAGGTTTAAATAATATGGAATATATTTTACGGAATACATTACTCTTATGTGGAAGTTGACGATTGTGTAAAAGGACTCAGAGGGAATAATTTTAACTTTTAAAATTAATCACTAATAGGCTGGGCACCGCAACCCTGACTTGGACTATGCGGTTAGAGAATGGATGGTCTAATTTCTGGTACTTTGGACCTTGCAACATGTGGTCACAATGTCAAGTCTACATGGTAAGCACTTCATAATGGTAATACATGGTAAGCACATCATACAAGATACTGGCTAAACATGCATTCGTTTGGAACTAGTATATTGTATAGTGTGCTCACATCTAGTAATTATTTATAATATATAATAGTATAATAATTTCATTGAAGTGCTCTATGGGTGCTCAAACTGACATAGGCTGTGTGTATTCAGCCAGAGTATATTCAGAACATTGAAGATTATACACGCATGTGCAAATTTAATGAAATTTCAATTTCAATCAAAGTTATATTTCTTTAGTATGTTATAGTATTGATCGCTCTCTGACTTTACCCAACTAGATGAAATTACTGAACGCATGTAAAGCTTGCTTGCTTCAAAGGACAGAAGCCTAGAATTTGCCAGGGTAAACTTGACTGCATTAGCCACCTTTTTGATATGATTTGAATCCAAAATGATACCTACACCTTTAAAATCAGTAGTCTACAACGTTAATTACTTAAGAAAAAAAACAATAATTCTATGGTTGCATCTCACTTTATGAAATCACATTTTCAGTTAAATGTAACACCTACAATTCTTAAAATAAGGCACAATACTAATGTTTTGGCACCGTAAGTTACGCAATGTACATTCAGGGGGGAGAGCGAACTGCACGTGTAATCACGAGCTGCGTCTGCGCTAGTTACACCACGCTTCTGTTCAGCTCAGTGTGCTACACACTGCAGTGACCGCACAGTTGCAAGGCTCGCCCTGGCGCAGTATGGGTGAGTATCTCACTTAACACATCGCCGGAAAAATTATTCAGACCACTTGATACCGTTAGGAAGTTATCTCCAAAAAAAAATGAACCACTGTATAATCATAAATTAATTACACAACCCGCTCGTAACGTATTGCTGGAAATCGTTTGTCCTACTCAGTTCCCCCTAGTGGTGCCCTTGCGCTCGACTGGATCTGAGAACATTGAAAACACAAACACGGTAAGCGTTGTGTATTCTTATAACATACCGTCCGATATACCAAAACGTTGTATTGAAAATATCATTCATTTTCTATTAACACTTACTTAAATACCGTTCGACCTGTATGTAAGACACATGAACACATTGCATAAATGTGTAGAGCAATGGAACATACCCTGCACGTAAGCACGACGGGAAACATAGTTTGCAGAGCTATTTTTAACTATCAGAGCGGTCAAGCGGATTACACGTACTAAACTACTTTACCAACAATGCACTGCCGCACGTTATGACGACAGCAACGGTGTGTTGAGTCTCCCAAGATGGCGGCGTTCGGAAGGAGGCGCGGTGTCCCAGTCAACAGGGAGAGGTCAGTGATACTTTAATATGCCCGTCAAGTGAACTTTTAGTGCAAAACTCTTTGCAGTCGCACTTGCGCTTAACGACGATAGTCAAGTTCGTAATCAGAAGAATTTGCAAAGTTGACGTTGGTTGTCAATATACAGTATGCTTGGCTATGTGGGTCCTCGTGTTGTTTTGATTTAATTGCTAACATTAGCTAGCATAATGTAGTTTTCCCATTACTAGCGCGCTAGCCAGCCTAGTATGAAATGTGATACGACTCAGGATGTTTGCAAACTGCCTTGTAAACTATAGCAAGCCATACGTACATAAAACTATCCAGCGATGTGTAGTTGCATATAATTGCCCGCATGCCCCATCTATAAGGATTCCAGTGGAAGCCAACGAAGCACAGAAGTAGACTAGCTAGTTAGCTAGCAATTTAACGTAAAAAGACCACAAAACATGAACGCAAATCGAAGGAATACAAGTATACCTTAATATAACCAATAGTAGTAGATTAGACTATTTGTATGTGGCGGAGTAATTCTAGCGACCCCTTTTCAGATTAACCGCCTAGCTCAGTTCGTCTCAATTAGTCCACCAGTAGTTATCTCTACTTTAGTCTTCTTTAAGGCAGATTTTGCTTGTTAGCAATGCAATGTATAAAGGAGGGAAAAGTAGATAATTGCGATTGAAGGCCTCTAGTTATTTGACAGCAATTTGCGTAGTTAATTAATAGTTAGAGCCGGTTTGGTACTACCTAGCTACAACTTTATTAACCAATGAGTTAGCCATCTTGGCTTTTCTTTACCTTGGCAACCTACATTTTGCTGGCTGTACGCTTTTGGAAAATTATACACAATGTGTTTCTCGGGGAATGACAGATGTTATTTTAACACTTGCTGCTAACAAGATAGAGAAAGAAATTAGTGAAGCTGTAGCTAGAATAGCTAACTTAGTGTTAAGATACCTTGCTGGATCACTGACTAGCTTATGTGGGTGCTACCTGCCTCATGCAATCGTGATCTTTATTTGTTTTCTGGATGTTTAAGAGCTAGTATCACCTCCCAGCGATAGATAAGACACGTAGCTGACCCCGCCGGCATACTTATTGCAACCGCATCATAACGTTAGTCCCGGCCAGGCCTGTCTCTTTTAGACATTTTTTTCTGCCAACATTTTGCGTGTGGACTTCCACTGACCTGGGTAAATCAAGCTCTGTCGGCGTCTGTCCGTAGTAAAAAGACTGTTTGGAAAGTGTGACTGATTACTTCAGTAACAAAGTAAATAGCGAGCATAAAAGGGCTCGATTTCTCAAGCAACAACAATAACAACCCCGCAGAGTTGTGTAAGAAGTTCAGGGGGTTGAGTGTTTCGGGTGAGTGGTGTTATGTGGACATTTCGGCACGTTCACGGCGGCACGAGGGCCGTCGACATGACGTCAAGCTGTTAACATTGTTGGTCCGTGAGGGTTTCAGTGCAACTGTAGGCCGGGATGGGAGCCGTTACGTCCTAATCATTATGGTTTTCTGGACGCTAATATTACGATATTGGTTTAAACAGCAACGTATACACTTCTGTCACTTTTGTTAAAATTGCACTGTCAAAAATACTTTAACAACTTTACTGATTTGAGTGATCGCATATTCACCTTAGATGGATATTATAAAAGCACCTACCCAAAGGAATCAGTCAGACACTTCCACATGAAAATTGTCACGATCGTTCTCTGGGAATGAGAAAGTTCCGGTAAGGAAGCATAAGTGATTTGAGGTTTTCGGTACATGGAATAGGTAGGCATGCGTTGTTCTACTGGTTATGGTATGTTGCATAGTTTAGGGGTCATTTGTCCTACTTCATAAAGAGACTTAAGCACAGTAGGTTAAAATGACTGCGTGTGCACGCACTTGCTCTTTTAAGGAGAAATGTCATCTTCGGTTAAATCAAAAAACGACATCACACACCCCACTCTGGAATGCAGAATGGGAGGATATACGGAGACGTGTTTACTAAATTTCTTCCTTAGTTTTGACTTTCCTCTGCTAAATAAGCAAGGAGTATATTTGGACTTGGGTCCAGCGAGGTTTACATTGTGTCGCAGTGGGATCCATCATAGTTATAGCAGGTCGTCTCTGATGGAAAATTCTCATATTAATGTAGGGCCTTTAAGAGATTAGTTTTTTTTAAGTTGCATATGCATGTTGAAAAGGTCAGCCACATTTTTTTCATGGCGCACTAAAGTTAGTGGGTTTTAACTGGAGAGGCAGTGTGTGGAATGGTTTTATATTTCCATATTCATAAATCACTTCCCTTAAATTGGGAATTCAAATGAATTGGCAAATTACTGTCAAGCTGGAGGTGACTCGGGGCAAACATACAACACTTTTATTCTAAAAGCATTAAACCTCCATTCACAATCCTTGCCGAGTCCTCATAATAGAAATAAATGTTACAATTATGCATAAATATCCACTAATAGGGCCCTCACTATAAATAGTGACTTTTACTGTGACTTTCATTGCGTGGGGAAGTTTGCCTTATAGTTTTATTGTTTTAATAAGTTATCTATTTAACAGGGATCATAATCTTGGGCAGCGCAGTTCAAATATTGGCTTTGTAAAGACATAAATATCTGTTTAAATGTAAAGACATTACAAGTATGGGGGGTTGTGAGTGAATGCGTGTGCATGCATGCGTGTGTGTGAGTACTTTTGTGTATGTTTGTGTCTGTGTGTGAGAGAGTTTACGTGCATGTGCATGTGATGTATGTGTGTGTGGCTGGGGTTCCCATCGTGCCCACGTTGGGAGGAACTTGTTGGTGTGCGTTCATTTAGCCTACATCAGGATGCCTTTCCTTGCAGCCATGCGACGTACAGTCGGGCTGAAGTTAAACCGCTTTGTCCTCTCGCCTTGCTGAAGAAGAAAAGGTTACTGGCACGGCTGCCTGTGCGGTTTTTAGGGGGAGCCCTCCGTTAAGGTGTTTTTCTGTTCGTTTTTGGTCCACCTTTAAGGGTGCTCTCCGAGCTGTCCTCTGCCTGCCGCTTCAGGTCAGACAGCATTCCCTCCATCAAAAGGGGCGCGTCTTTTCTTAATTTAAGCATTCCACACCGAAACTAAGGACCAGGAGCCTATCGTCACCTTGCCCGTAGTCGGACGCTTGCCCTAACCTGGACACGCTCCCTTGTGGCGTACGTCCCGTCATTTTCATTGAAAATTTCGAAAGCACGTGGGCAAAAAAAGTAGTTGTCCTGTATTTAGGGTGATGAAACTACCTTTGTGTGAAATTTCACGTCAATCTAAACATATGGTCATATCACGAAGTGTTTAATAAACATCACCCTGTCCGAGTGGATAAAATGGGCCAGTTCGGCACTGACGACGACGTCGGTAGAGTTGACAGTCTACTCTCGCAGGCTTTGCATGGGGGGGGGGGGTCTGTCTACGGGTAGGCTAGCCATGCGGCTAGGCTAACCGGCGAAGGTCTTCTAGTTTTCCAACTGTGAAGGAAATAAGGTTAGCTGACCTTACAATTCATGTATTTATGTGTTTGTGACAAGTGGTGCATTGTTTCAGGCTGTTTATATATCGGGTAAACGGACATGGAACGCAGGCACACATTATTATACGAGAAAGGCGTCCATCTACGGGTAACCTGACGATAATTGGTGGGGGAGAGGGGGAACCTACAAGCTTTTCACCAAGTATTTTCCTTCCTAACCCTGTTTTCCTCTCTCTTCCATCCCCATAATATTCTCTCTTCAATCTGGCCCTCATCCTTCCCTCCCCCCGTCCTTCCCTCCCCTCTGTCCTTCCTTTCCCTCCCCTCCCCTCCCCGCGCAGGGGAATAATGGCCGCCTCGGACTGCTACATCGTTCACGAGATCTACAGCGGGGAGAACGCACAGGACCAGTTCGAGTACGAGCTGGAGCAGGCCCTGGAGGCCCAGTACCAGTACATCGTGATCGAGCCCACACGCATCGGCGACGAGACGGCGCGCTGGGTGGCGGTGGGCAACTGCCTGCACAAGACGGCGGTGCTGTCGGGGGCGGCCTGCCTGCTGACGCCGCTCTCGCTGCCGCTGGAGTACTCGCGCTACGTGGCGCTGCCCGCCGGGGCGCTCAGCGTGGCCTGCGCCACCCTCTACGGCATCTCCTGGCAGTTCGACCCCTGCTGCAAGTACCAGGTGGAGCACGACGGCCACAAACTGTCCCGCCTGCCGCTGCACACGCTCACCTCCTCGGCGCCCGTGGTGCTGGTGCGCAAGGACGACGTGCACAGAAAGAGACTCCACAACACGATAGCGCTGGCCGCCCTGGCCTACTGCGTCAAGAAGATCTACGAACTGTACGCCGTATGATTCGCGGGGGGAGGAGGAGGAGGAGGGGGGCAGGAGACGCGGCGGGAAGGGCGGGGGGCTCGGGGGAACGCGCCCGAGAAACGGCGGCAGCGGCGACGGAAAAGCTCGTCCGGCCGTTTCGCCGCTCGAGCGGTTTTTTGGTCGTTTGATGGTTCGGAGGACAATAGCGAAAACTAGGGAGTTTTTTTTTTTTCTTCTGTTTTTGTTTTGTTTTCCCCTCTAATTGTTTTCTCTGACATCACCAGTGCACTTATTTGACCTTGTATGTACATGTCCACCCCCGTCATTCATACGCTAAATTTGTGAACATAGGTTAAAGTCAACATCTCTGAGACTTGAGATGACGGGAGTGGGACAGACATGTTCGAGTATTAACGGTCTGATATTTTTGTCCTTGTAGTTTATTGTACCATTTCCTGCTGGTCGCCACTTCATTAAACGTTAGGATATTTGAAACTCCCTTTACTTTTCTGCATGTTGTTTTGCTTCAGAGCCCAGTCCGCTTCCAGACTTCTGTAACTGAACGGGTGGGGAAACGTGGGTTCATCTTTCCTTTAACTCTGCTTCAGTGTAAGGGCGTTCTCCCGCACACCGTTCCACACACCATCCCACACAAATCTCCAGCGCCGTTGCTCCGATGAAGGTCCTGGATCTGTTTTTTTACCCCTCAAACACCTTTCCAAATGATTGTTGGGAAGTTGCATTTCAGACAGCTGGAAATTGTTTTATAGAGTTGTTAAAGTAGAGAATACAAACAGCACTTGCAGACAGGACAGGAATGGACTTTCAGGTAATAAGCTGTACCGTGGAACGTCAAATTTAACAAGAGCTAGTGGAGACAGACTAGGAGCAGCCATCTTAATGTTGCTTACTTGTATGTGCAGTCATACTCTGTGTGGTCCTGGAAGACATTTCACACACATTGTGCTATTTTGGGGTGTAAATGAGAAACCTGGAAGCAGGGGCACCTGACTTCAAATGTGAACGCAGCATCAGAACAAGATGGCCACGCAGACAAGGTCTGCTTTCCCCACAACGGGGAACAAATTTCTCAAGTCACCCATCGTCTGAGACATGAATGTCAGTCTAAGACACTATTCGATAAAGTATTTGCGTTCATATTTTATCAAGATCATCTAGTTCATGACTCATTAGTGTACGTTCACCATTTATTGGTTCTGTGAGCTGATGTTGTATTCCTGTAGTACAGCAGGATTGTTGGGGGGGGGGGGGGGGGGTATTGGTGTCTCCTCAAAGTTAACGTGGCAGAGGATGCTTTGTTAACTTGTATGCTAGTTTGGGCATAGAAATAAGGGACTGAATTTAATCCTTCCATTCTGCAGTTTGGCATTTGTTTCAGTGACCTTTTTGGTCTTCTTTTTCTTGTTAGTTTTCCATTTAACTTCTCAAAATGCCACAAAACCGAATTTCATTTCAAAGGAGGAGGATGAAATTCTGCCTTGCATTTCATTTCTGGAGTCAAGTCACTGTTCATGTACAGCTAATGTAAATCAGTTTTTTTTAACAGTCCTCAAGATGCACATGTTGAATTTGTCTTAAAGGTCTTGGATTATATATTAAAAGCCTTTCTGCTATACGAGGCATGTCTTGACAAGTCCCGCATTATCGTGAATGAAATCCCAGGAAAAGATAAGCTCAGAGCAGCCCTTCCTAACACTTCCTCCCCCCCCCCTCCCCAGGAAGGATATTGATGACCTTTGACACCATTTTACACTCGGCTCTCATTGGCCGGAGACTCCCTCGCAGTCAGCATCTGAACAAAATGCACTTTGCCATAAAGCAGAACGGAACAAACGCAGAGTTAACACAACTGATTCGTATGCATGCTTTCTGCACGGTCGTTTATTCCAGAAGACAAATGTTTGTTTAGCGGTTTCTTTAAAAAAACCTCTCGGCTTAATTCCTCGGGGCTGAAAGTTGGCTCATACTGCGTTTACCTCCGGAATTCAGACTGAGAAACGCACGTCCGTGAACTCCTCCTGAATCTTCCGCTATTATTATTATTATTTTTTTTTAAAGCACTGTTTCTCCCCTGGTCTCCTTGGCCTGACTAAACCCTCAGTATCCTGGAGGACACACAATGCAGCTATCGGAGGCAGAGACTTCAGGGAAAATTTACATTTCCAAAAATGACACCGACTGCATCTTTCACACTTTATATGCAACATGACGCTCTGTGTGATGTAGCTGAGCCCGGAGCAACTCTCTCCGCTATGGGTCTCAGAACCGATTTATGGGATCAACATTTCAGATATTCACCCAGAGCTTCTCACCCCAGTGCCCATCTCTGTTTTTGTAGCATTTAAATAGCACATTATTAGACTTCAGTGTTAAGGTGAATCGTGTACCACTCATGAAGTGAGATTTTAGCGGTGTATTTACACAACTGAATAAACATTCTTTACCTTTACCCCAAAAGCTTTTCATCTATGGTTATTTGCGCTGAAAGCTGAGTCTGGCGTTAGCACGTTAGCCAACTGTGTTTAGACTGTTCCTCTAAACGCCATTGGCCCATGTTAGATAAGCCTGTGGTGTAATCTCACTGCCTACTGGACAAGATTTTTCAGAAAAGCTGATTTTCATCATGAAATACATCACCTCCCAGCCTTAGCCTGCAGTATTGTCAATTTCATAATAAAACACTTGCTTGACTGTTTGCTTTGTACAATGCAGTGCTCTGCCTGCGGGTCCAGAAGAAGCGGTTTTACAAGAATGAGGTCAGGTTTTGGCTGCCTCCCCCTTCTGGTTTGAGCGTGCAGGGATGTGGTCCAGTGTAAAAGGGCGGGACCAAGTGTGAAGGGGCGGGGCCATGTTTGAATGTGTGGAGTCCAGTGTAAAGGGGCGTGGCCCAGCATGAAGGGGTGGGGCCCAGCTGTCAGTCCTCCTTCGGCCTCTGCTCCTTCCTGGCGCGGGAGGCCATGAGTTTGAAGAAGAGCGGCGGGCACAGGGTCCGGATGTAGACGGCCAGGGTGGGCAGCAGCCCGGCCAGCAAGACGTCCTTCTTCTTGCGCCCCACGGCCCTCAGCACCGCCTCCGCCACCTCCCGGGGGTCCCGGCCCTCCGCCGTGTTCTTATCCTGGACTGGGGTACCCCAAGCGAAACGCCCAAAAAACAGGAAGGTTGAGAAATGCGACGGTCCAGACACCTCCCCCCCTTCTCCCACTGATACCATCTGCAGTTAATAACGGAAGTTTTGTGAGCCTTAAAGGCCAGAGCTACTGTGGGTTGTCAATCCATTGGATCCTCGCCCCATCAGACAGTCCTTTGTTGGCCAGGATCAGTTACCCTGGATCTTTAATAACTAATGCAATGCTTCCTGCCCATCCGCTGCACGTGTAACGAGCAATTATAAACTCCCAGAAGATGATTGGCAGGGAACAATTTGCAGTTGTCCAACTGGGGAAATCGAATACCCACTTGTGACAGACGTGAAAAGCTAAATTAAAAGCAATTCTTCCAACAAGTGTTAACGGTGATGTAAGACCGCAGTTGTTTTTTAAAGGCATACAGTATATGATTAAATGCCCGTTTTACCCTTAAATACACATCCCATATATGGTTTTCCATGTGCACAATGACACAAGATAAATAATAAAAGTGAACCGAGGACATTTTTTGAACTTTGACGAACCTCTCTCACGATAAACAACTTTTAAAATCTTTTGTGACTTGGCATCATTCAGGCCTGGGTTTGCCCATCTGAGTAGAAATAAGATGCCCTGCAGTCCACACCATGGTGGAAATTAAGACCGTGCCACGGCTGTACCCTAGTCTGCCCTCCCTTCCGACCTCAGACTGACACAGTCCAGACTCAAAATGGCTGCCGACACGCTCTGCTCAGGAGCTAGCGGAGTTAGCGCGGGAGGCTGTAGGAAGTGGTCAGGGACGTAGCCTTTGATCCAGGTCGTTTAAGTGGCTTTTGTCGCTTGCCAGGCTGCCGTTGTAAATAAGAATTTGTTGTTAATGACTTGTCTGGTGAAATAAATAAAATAAATAAAGTTGTGTGTGAGTGTGTGTGCGTGTCTGTGGGGGGGAGGGGGGGGGGGGGAGCTGAGACGGTAGAAAGGGGGGGCTCCTCTCGGTCCTTACCCCCGTACCGGGAGCCGTCCCCGGTCACAGCATTGACGGACAGGCTGGTCCTGATGTATCCGGGGCTGATGACGGACACCTGCACGCCGTACTGCTCCACCTCGGCCCGCAGGCAGTCGAAGAAGGCCTGGGTGGCGTGTTTGGAGGCGGCGTCTGAGGGGGAGGGGGTCGGTTACATTGTTACAGGTCATGTTACAGGTCAAAGGTCACAGACTGTATAATTCAACACCCAACTTTATTGATAAACAGACAGCCACGCTCATTTGTGGGAAATTACGACTTGCGAATCCTCTGTGTGTATGGTTTCTTGATACCCAGGATCAATCAATATGCCCTTTTGGGTATCCATGGGTAACCTTATCTGTAATAATATAATGTTTATCTGAATTTCCTGCCTCTCGCCCAATGCACGCTGGGATAGGCTCCAGTACCCTCCGCGACCCTGCTCAGGATAAGCGGGTGTAGATAATGGACGAATGGATGGATGGATGAGTGAACGAGAAGGAGGGCTGTTCACTCACAGGCTGATCTGAATGGGATGGCGATCTTGCCCTGGACGCTGCTGATCACCGCGATGTGTCCGCTCCGTCTCTGGACCATGGACGGCAGGATGGCTGAGAGACGACACAGCACTGGGAGGTCAGACCCACCCCGCTTCTGCTGTCCCCTCTCACACCCACACACACAGTACCTGACAACGTTCCAGAACACTGTTTAGGGATCATGTCTGAATAGAGAACCCGAGTCGGCATTCTGTAAAAGCTGATCAAGCAATCGGCCGGCTCAAACCCAGTAACACTGTGTGAAAACTTTGGCATTGGCTTGATCACAGTCAAGCATGGAAGTGCGAAGACATCCAATGAGCCAAGCGCTTTCTTACTACAGAAAACAATTCTATAAACCAAGCATGTACAATGTGGCATTATGAATCACTTATTCTTCATTAGTGAGTCACTTGGCAAAACAAGTAAACAAAGGCATACCTCATCAGGACGGGATATATGTTGGTAATGTACTTGACCTGCATCCATCCCATTGTTTGCTCTTTGCTCATATTTGACAACAATGCTCAGACAACATTTGTTGGCACGGCCGTATGTGAATGCTGTCAACCCGATTAAATACCTCATGGTCATCTATTGTGTGAACGGGAGAAGCTACCAGATCTTTAGCGCAGTTCATACAACAATGTTCCATGTTCCACGTGTGAGCTTCTGCCTTCCACGTCCAGCTGGGGCAAGTCTTCAGCCGAGTCGAACATGTCGTAGCAGGACAACGACTGACCTTCAAGAGCATCAGCTAACATGATACTAAAGCTGACTGACAACGACTGACCTTCAAGAGCTTCAGCTAACATGACACTAGAACAAACTGACAACAACTGACCTTCAAGAGCGTCAGCTAACACATTAGAACAAACTGACAACAACTGACCTTCAAGAGCGTCAGCTAACATGATTCTAGAACAAATTGACAACAACAGGCCTTCTAGATCTTCAGCTAACATGACACTAGAACAAACCGACAACAACTGACCTACAAAAGCATCAGCTAACACAACACTAGAACAAACTGCTTCTCTACCTGCCACTGCCTTTTGTGGAGCCAGAAACGTGACAGGCCTGTTCATTTGTTCATCGCTGCTCTTACCCTGAGTGAGGGCGACGGAGCCAAAGTAGTTGATGCCCATGACCTCTTTGTGGACCTCCACGCGCGTGGTGAGGACGTCGCCGCGATAGCTGACGCCCGCGTTGTTGATCAGGACGTCCACGTGGCCATGACACCTCAGGATCTCCTCCGCGGCGCTGGCCACCGTCTCGGTGTCCGACAGGTCAAAGGTCACGGTGCTGGGGCTGTACGTCTGTGGTTGTGGGGAGGGGGGGGACGGGGGACAAGATTCCAACAGAAATTGGACAGACTGATCAGTATCAAAGAGTAATGTTCACTTAATATTATAGCTGTACGCGAGGACGTTTCACATGAGAAATCGGTCACATTCCACTTTTTAACAACCACAGCTACTGGACCGAAGTGGATTTAACTGTAGCCTCTTGTTTTTGTTTTTTTTTTTTAAATCAGAGGTGCACTTCATATTTTCTTTTCCATTGTTCAGATTTCGAATGCTCTTTGTTCAGTGACAGTTTAGAGGCATGAATATTGAGAGGGCAAAGACTTCAGAAGAACTTCAGGCAATTGCACAAGTCCAAAAAAACAAAAAACTCCAAGAGCGGCGATGACGGACAGACGGACAGGGCAGTGATGACGGACAGACGGACAGGGCAGTGATGACGGAGAGACAGACAGGGCAGTGATGACAGACAGGGCCGCACCTTCCTCTTGCCGTCGGCCGCCTCCGTCAGCTCCTGGACCAGCTCCTGCAGCCGCGCGCGGTCCCGCCCGCACAGGATGAGCCGGGCCCCCGCCGCGTGGAACGCCCGCGCGCACTCTGCCGGCAAGCACAGCCACGGTAAGAGAGAAAACCCACGCACACTCAAACAAAACCTGAGCAAGGCGCTGGATCACAGGAACATATTAAGAACAGAACTCAGGAAGGGGGAAAATACTTTTTTCACAGCACCGTATCTATTTCTGTGGTTGCTCCAATTAATTACGATGAATTTATTTGATCCTACGGTTTCCCTTTGTTTGAAAATGTCCTTAAAGTGCATTTGTAGTGTATAAATCAAGTGATCATTACGATTATTATTATTATAAACCTCTAGATGGAGCTGTAGAGTGGCAGTGTGGAGGTACCTTTTCCCAGGCCAGAGCTGGCCCCGGTGATGACCACCACTGCGTCCTGGATATAGGCCCTCTGTCGGACCCTCTGCAGCAGCTGGTAGAGCAGCAGCACCCCCGCGCCTCCCAGCACCAGTGGAATCAGTCCCCCAAGCAGCTCCATGGCGCCTCCTCCGATCAGGCTCCTCCTGGAGGAGCAGCCCAGCCGGGGGAGTCAGCGGGGAACAGCTCCCTCAGACCGAGCCAAATCACACGTCTCTCCGGACCGTGCACCTCCAGCTCAATTTCACAATTTTATTTCCAACTCATTTTATTTCATTTGACAGAGGTGCCAACAGTTTTCCTGATCAACAGAAAACCACAGATGTGACAAGAGCAACTGCATCCCCAGCAACACTGCAGAAGATTACCAGTAAAATACCAAACTTATTACCCACAGACAGTAAAAATTATTTTTTGTGAATCCATACACTTACATTTACATAGCAGACACTGCTATCCAGGGCGACTTACAAAAGCGCAAATATAACTGACGCAATTAACGGGTCGAGTCACATCTGACCTTAGCAGTCAGTAGCCTGCATAAATCTACAAAATAATGTTAAATGCCATAATATGTGCATGATTGAAATTGGCGATTTCAAGTAGTAAATGAGCTTTAGCATACAGGCTAGTGTTATATGTAAATATAGTGCTAGAAAACCCATTCTAAGAGTTCAGTGTTAGTTACGCCACAATGCAGTCTAAAAAAATCATCCTTCCTGACTACAACAGGAAGCATGTTCCACCCTTCAGATTGTGTAATATTTCCCGACAAGATGCACTTTTTCAATTTACCAAAATGAACATACCTCATCATTTTAAATACAAAAAAGTGAAATACCAGCAATGCCTGATTCAGTTAAGTCAGCTCTGAGCCTGTGGACAAGCAAAATAAAAAGAAGAGTGCATACCTGGTTGATGCTAAGGCTAGTTAGTGTTCTTCTGGCAGTAACTGTCTCTCAGTCTCTTTTATCCTCCTCTCCTACAATGAGTTTAGCCCTGTTTATTAAAATAGTACCTCCCGCCAGAGACCCTGTAACTAGCTTCATAAAGTCAGGCTAATTCTCCAAGATGAGCTCTAAACCCTTTTCCAATGACAGAATGACAACAGTGTAAGGTCAGGTATTAAAATAACAAGAAACAGCCGTTCGCACGGCAACACTCAATTGTTCCGCCATTAGCCCTGACAGCTGGGCCTCCCGACACATCGCTCAGTACACACAGCGCTGATGCCCCGGATCAAATGATGGAAGATATTCGGCCAGAGATGGCAGGGCGTTCACAAACGGGATTACATTCAAAAGCAAGGTCGCGTCAGCGTCCCGGCATAGCCATTCAAAGGTTTCATGATCCCCAAACCTATTTTTTACGGTCTCTGCCCCAAACACATTCACTCCAGGCTATGTTGGCTTAGTGTTTGAGTAACTGAATGATTATCCCGTGATATCTAGAAATCCTAAATAAAATCAAGAACAGTATATTGAATAATTAAGCTAATTTTCGGTTTTCCAAATGTTTGCGGAGGTAAATGTGGCTGTTTGTGAACGACTCTGAATTATATGAAATTACAAGCTTAATATAGCGTTAAACTTTAGGCTATATTAATGAACTACTAGTATACTACAGTCGCAGAATTGTCTTCTTCATGGCATGCATTGCTGTTTCTGACATAATGTGGCTTAAGAGGGTTAACATTCCCCCTGAACATGAAAAGCACCTAATTAAGAAAACATAACTGCTTTTTAAAATTCTGACATTACAATTGTGATTGGAACGGAAACCAGCAGAGGTCCTCCAGGGGTCCCCAGGGGTCCCCTGCAAGTCCTGTTCGGTCTAGATCAGGGTTTCCCAATCCTATTACTGGAGATCTACCGTCCAGTAGGCCTATGTTTTCATTTCAACCCTAATATGTCACTCCTGATTCTACTCATTAGTAGCGCAACAAGATCTCTAGCGGTTGGATGAGGTGCGCGTTGTTAGGATTGGAGTAAATACCTACACGACGGTAGATCTCTAGGAACAGGGTTGGGCAGCCCTGGTATGAAGCCAGTTGGGTTACAACATCTTTAACGGTGCTTCCTCTCCACACTGGCTGGGATTCCTATAGTTTGTCGCTTGCTGGATATGATTTAAGTTAGCCTATATAACAAGATTCATTCCTTACACCTGTAAAATTTAAGATGGAAGTTTATAGCAAGGTTATACCAAAGAGCTCAATTTGGCTAACCTTGTTTAATTACTGGTTCGGCAACTAGAAGTTCACAAAAAATGTATTTCACCGTTATTGCACATAGCGCCGCTTTTTCCACCAACATAACCAGTTAGCTCACGCTAACTGTTAGCGAGCCAACACCCAGTCACTGCAATGACTGTCTCACATTTATTGTTGTAACGGAGTTGGGTCTCGTCAAGTTAAAATTTACCGTAGCTAAAACTAATTCTAGCAAAACGGCGAAGGTCAACAGGCAAGCGAAATTAGCTGCTAGATATCCAGTAGCCATAGCAAGGTAGCGAAACCGCTGCATAGCAAAAAGCTAGTTGACGTTAGCAATTCACGATCCATTGACAAAGGCAATGCGAGCAATTTGTAATTATTTATCATTTGATTTGATCAACATTTTTATACTGGTTTGCATGCTAGTGATGAACACGTTTCATTGATCCTACCTACGAGAGACGAGGCTCATGCTCAAGAAAACCGGAAGTAAATTGGGTGTGTAGCTTTGCTAACCAATCACAATCCGCCTGGACTGGACTGTAACGCAAATGATCTTTAGGCTACTTAGAACTTGCAGTTAATAATTAGTTAATATTCTATCATTTGAATGATAAGTTCTACCGAGGAGTAAAATCCACAGTCGGGCCAGTTGTCATTCCCAAATAAATCATCACCGAACAATGGAAAGTATAAGTGTTTATCTGAGGTTGTAATGTCATTCAGTGTCCAGTAATTTGAACACTTGTAAAAGCAGCAATGCTAGTAAACACTAACCGTGTAAAGTAGAATAAAGCCATAAAATATATCTTCACAAGCATCCTAGCGAGGAAGCCAACTGAGAGCTACGAAGAGGGACATCCCACGGGACTGTAGTGTGTTGCTGCTATATAATAATACTATATACTATATTACAAAGTGTTCTTGTTAAATAAATGTACCCATTGCCTGATGTACAGTATGTAGGTCAACAACCATTAGTTTTATGTTTGAGTTCTTTGCCTTTTTTTAATGGTAATGGTTGGCAAATGGATTTTTACATGTGTTACTTATTATATACATATTTATACCCCAGTGAAACAGGACACAATGGAAGGCGACAGTGCAGTTCCTTGGGATTGAGAAAAGGTAGAATGCTGATCTAGGTTCTTTATAATCTTTAGGGGTGCCAATAACCTTGACATCTATATTTTTGGGTAACAAAATGCAAAAAAATAAAAAATAAATATATATATATATATATATATATATAGATATATATTGCAATTTGTTAGACTAAAAGAATAGTTTCCCTGTATATTTGAGCTTACAATAGTAGCTCATTAACTGTGTTGTTCATTTAATTAAATGTATTAATACAGCCTTTTGTGCTTCTATTTATCCAGACTGCAAGTCATTTTAGAGGTGAATGTATGTACAGTAGGACTCAATGAGAAAAAACAGCTTAAAAATAACCCAATACCAACATCACTCATGAAGACGGACCAGAGATATCATTTTTAAAAACTATTTATATATCCACAAAAGTAAAAATACATTTTACAAACTGACAAAATCTCAAAACTGTAGGTGTAAAATGTCAAATTTGTCTAAATATTAAATTAAACCAAAACATTTGTGAACTTTTAACAATAAATAGTCCAATAATAATTTACAATATGTTACAAAACTTCAGAGAAAATTTAAATTGTGTTCTATATTGTACAAAAACACCTGCACAAACACATACAAATTATTCCACGCCAAGTCAAGGAGCCCAAATGCTTCTGTATATTTAAAACAAGCACACTTTTCTGCATTGTAAACATGTGGTGCATGTTTGTCTGTTTAAAAATAAGAATAAACAACAGATGTTTAAAACTAGGTTTTTTTTGCTTTATATTTTAAATACGTTTAGCCTAATAGTTCTGCAGCAGCACTAGCAGGGCCAGTGGGTTGGTTAAGTGTCATAATTGCACCAATCCACTTCTGTAGTTAATTACTCCGATTAAATTTATTTATTTCAGATAATTAGTGAACCACTGTGGGATA
Organism: Anguilla rostrata; assembly: GCF_018555375.3. Classification (NCBI taxonomy): domain Eukaryota; kingdom Metazoa; phylum Chordata; class Actinopteri; order Anguilliformes; family Anguillidae; genus Anguilla; species Anguilla rostrata. Next base: position 15,853,248 of record NC_057949.1, on the reverse strand, counting down.
TAATCAGCCCCCGACAAAATGGCTTCTCGCCTCTTCTACTAAAGTGGCTTCTCATAAATTAGTGTTTTTTTACATGCTACAAAAAGGTGCACTGCCTGATTTTTGCATTAAAATTCCCTGGGTGTCACCAACTGGTAGAAGTCAATGACATTTATCTGAGAAACACAAACAATTAGTGCGTGAAATCAAACATCTCTATGCAAACGGCTGAAAATTTGGCACCTAGGTAGGGTGCAAGTAATAAATAACCTCACTTTTAAACACATCACATACGAAGGTGGGGGGGTGTGTGTCTCTGAACACTATAATCCTCAGTAAAAAAATAAATTAAAAAAGGGGGGTGGGGAGTATATTATTGCTGGAATGGAGAAAACACTAAAGCAAGACAAATCGAGACTGCATTATTCCTGATACACTCCGCTCCGATCTCCATTTTAATCTGGCTGTTCTTCAGTCATTTGAAGCACAGCGCTGCAGTCTGTTCATGGTCAGACATTTTTAAAACTAGAAAAGGGAAATGGATCCTTCGCTGTAAGCTCGATTCTAATAAAGGCGGCCTTAGAATAAACACAGAATAAAACCTTTAACATGGCATCCGAGTTCCAGCACGTTCTTCATATATGGCTTTTTCAGTTATCGCACGGTTTAATAAACGCACAGAAATCAGACCACATAAATATGCCCAGTTATTCACAGGGGGGAGACACAAAGACAGCTGTTTCAGTAGTGCTGCGGCCTTCGATGCCTGAGAAACAAATTAGTTACACAGAGGATCACTGAATAAATAAATAAATCGCCTTTTTGTGATATGTTGTTATGAAGCCAGAGTTTATGCAAATAGAAGCCGAACCTCAGTGCTGTGATGTGGCTGGAGGGGGGGAGGGGGGTCAGTAGAAACGGCAGTGTCACGGTCAGCATCAGGCTCATGAGGGTCCGGTGGTGCTCTGAACCTCGACGGTGCTGCCACACGCTGGCCGACTTGCAGAAGCGCAGGTGACACTTCCCAAAAATAATCTCACACGAGCTGCCCAAAGGGAAGGTGACCATCTGAGCAGGAATGGACTTTGTTAGTTTAAAAAAAAAAAATTCTTTACATTTAAAAAAATAAATGTAAAAAAATCCCAGGGATTCTAGAAGAGACTGTGGAACCGTTCTTCGTAAATGAAGTTCGGTTTGTTTTTCCGGAGAGGATTCCGCTGGACGGCGGTGCTGGAGTTGGAGCGGTCGTGTGAGCGCGACCGTGACCGCCGTGGCTGAGCCCCGGACCGCTGACCGGGCGTCGGTGAGAAATGGGGAGAAGCGGAGAGCCTGACGGATGTGAGGTTACCATGGGTAACCCACTACAGTGAGGGAGGGGGGAGCTCTGCTTCCTGAAGCCCTGGGTCTTAGGCTCCGCCTCTACCCGCCGCACATTCGCAATATCAAGGCATTGCACGTTGCGAGTCTTCCTCTGACTCCACCCTACGCGTGAGCAGCTACGCCTTCAAGTCCTCCTTTGGGAGAACGCGCTCTCGGCCCCGCCCCCTCTCAGCCCGAGCCCCCGTGACCGGCGGGAGGGAGGGGCGCCTCGTTGACGGACAGCTCCTGCGCCAAATCGTTGAAGCGGGCGATGTAGTCCACGCTGCTGTCGCTCATCATGCAGGCGAACTGGGAGTCCCCCTGCGAGGGACGGAGAGGGAGACACGGCGGGGTCAGCGTCCTAGCGTCCGCCGCCCGAGACGCTAGGCCCCCGCGGGGGAGACGCGCTGAGGAACTCTCATACGCTGCAAATGACTTTTTTTGGCACAGATTGTTACTTTGTTACTGCAGTTTGTTCTGAGAACTGAGAACTTTGTGTGGTGCGCAAATACACCAGATTTCCCCTTTCTTTGAACTCCTTTGCCAATGGAAGGGTCTTCTTGGAATTTGAGCGCACCCACTGATTGGTGTGTGAAGCACAGCACAGCCCAGCTCACGCTGGCTAAGCCAATCCGAGCCATCGAAAAAGGAGGGAAGAAGCAAACTGGTTCAGTCTCTGAGCTGTCAGTATTGTGGTCTCATTGGCTAGCTAGCAAATTACCTCAACGTTGATTTAAAATGCTTTGAAGACCTCAGTCCTGCAGCTCTCTGCACACAGTAACATTAAGTATACTGTGCTTAGCTAAGCTGTCCTTATAGTGGTAGCAAACCAGTTTAAGTTAAATAGCAAGTTCATATTTGCTTAATGAACTCTGAGTGAATTGGGTGACAATTCTCAACAGATTTTCCTATGAAAGTTCCTAAGCATATTTGGCGCATATTTCAGATCACAAATTTTTGAGAAATTCCTTTTTGAGAAACTGGAAACAGAATTGCCTACTTTTGTCCCTTTAGGAGCCCCCCTTAAAGACCCAGTAACAATTTGGAGTTGTGATCATAGTCCTTGCTGTGAACTTCACGGGCAGTAACGTTCCTGTACGTTATCTCTGTGCCGTAATTGGTCAGTTTTAAAAGGCAGAAACATTACTCCATTACAACATGACGCCAGTAAATGGCGGGTGATGGCGTGACCGCGCCCACGCTCACCTCTCCCGCGTCGGCCAGGCCGCGGGCGTGGAACGAGTCGCGGGAGCTGCCGTCCAGGAGCCCGGGGCCCAGGAGGGACGTCCCGCTGGAGGGGGGGCCCCCCGGGGTCAGCGCCAACCGCCGCTCCTTATCCGGAGTCATCAGGCTCACTGCGAGTGGGAGGGGGAGGGGGCGGGGTCAAGGGCAGGGGGAGGGGTCAGGCGCCGCTGTCCCGGTACACTCACACAATCCACTAACACTACTGACAATTACGAGTACTAATCTTACATGAGTGGTGATGCCGTACTGTGCATTAGGGTGTTTGTTATTAAATCACGTTTCGAAAATGCGCAATACAAATAAATTTGATTTGATTTCAATTCAGTTTGTGCTACCATTTAACTGTTAACCAAAATACATTTGGATGGTAATGTTTTGTGTATATGTGGTGTGTCTGAGACTGTGTGTGTGTGCGCATGCCTGCGAGACTGAGTGTTCATGTTTCATGTGTGAGTGACTGAGAATATATGAGTGTCAGAGGCATACTATGTGTGTGTGTGTGTGTGTTTAAAAACCCTGGGTGCTTACTTTTCACATTTATGGTAAATACTGGTTAATGGCACAAGCTAACTTGTGAATGTAGCTATTAGCTATTAGCTAACTTGTGAATGTAGCTATTAACTACAACATTCTGTTGTTCTTTTGACACACAGGCCTCAGGTTTAACTACCAGCGAGGACACTGGACCCTTGAGCACAGTACTTAAATCTGATTTGGTTCTGTAAGTATCCATCATTATAAATGTGTGCAAGTCCCTCGGATAAACGTCTGAAGTGTAAACGTGCGGGTGTCACTCACACAGGAGGCTGCCCAATGAGGAGTCTGTGGAGTCGCCGGGGTCCCACTGCGGGTCTTGAGTCGGCCACGCCATCCAATTTCGGGCGGGGCTGCCCTCGGGGGACTTATCGCTGCCGTTGATCTTGCCGTGGGAGAGGGAGGTCTCGGGACCTGAGGAACACAGCGGTGTTAGTACGCGCTCCTCGAAACGCAGCAGTGTTAGTATGCACTGCTGGGAGCATGGCGGCTTTACTACACACTGCTGGGAGCATGGCGGCTTTACTACGCACTGCTGGGAACACGGTGGTGTTACTACACACTGCTGGGAACACGGTGCCATTACTACACACTGCTGGGAACACGGTGCCATTACTACACACTGCTGGGAACACGGTACCATTACTACACACTGCTGGGAACATGGTGCCATTACTACGCACTGCTGGGAACACGGTGCCATTACTACACACTGCTGGGAACACGGTGCCATTACTACACACTGCTGGGAACACGGTGCCATTACTACGCACTGCTGGGAACACGGTGCCATTACTACGCACTGCTGGGAACACGGTGCCATTACTACGCACTGCTGGGAACACGGTGCCATTACTACGTACTGCTGGGAACACGGTGGCGTTACTACACACTGCTGGGAGTATGGTGGCGTTACTACGCACTGCTGGGAGTATGGTGGCGTTACTACGCACTGCTGGGAGTATGGTGGCGTTACTACGCACTGCTGGGAGTATGGTGGCGTTACTACGCACTGCTGGGAGTATGGTGCCGTTACTACGCACTGCTGGGAGTATGGTGGTGTTACTATGCACTGCTGGGAGTATGGTGGCGTTACTACACACTGCTGGGAACACGGTGGCATTACTACACACTGCTGGGAGTATGGTGGCATTACTACGCACTGCTGGGAGTATGGTGGCGTTACTACGCACTGCTGGGAGTATGGTGGCGTTACTACGCACTGCTGGGAGTATGGTGGCGTTACTACGCACTGCTGGGAGTATGGTGGCGTTACTACACACTGCTGGGAGTATGGTGGCGTTACTACACACTGCTGGGAGTATGGTGGTGTTACTACGCACTGCTGGGAGTATGGTGGCGTTACTACGCACTGCTGGGAGTATGGTGCCATTACTACACACTGCTGGGAGTATGGTGGCGTTACTACACACTGCTGGGAACACGGTGGCATTACTACACACTGCTGGGAGTATGGTGGCATTACTACACACTGCTGGGAGTATGGTGGTGTTACTATGCACTGCTGGGAGTATGGTGGTGTTACTACGCACTGCTGGGAACACGGCGGCGTTGTTGCGTTTTGACGCTGGCCGCGCAAGCGCAGCCTCACCGTAGCCGGACGGCCCGCTGGCCAGCTCGATGATGGAGTCGCCGATGTGGGTGGCCGGCTCGCCCCCCGCCAGCCCCTCCTCCTCCTCCTCCTCGGGGGGGCCCGGGAGGGAGATGTCCAGGAGAGACACCACGCTGGGCGGGGAGAGGAACGGCTCCGACTCCCCCGACAGGGACGGGGGCGGGAGCCCGTTGCTAACAGCAACCTGCAGAACGGGAACGCGGAGAGCGCACACCCAATTAACGTCCCGATCCCATCCACGGACCAGCTCCCCATACCACAATATTCTAAGGATCGGGTATCGGCTAGGACCAAACCTGGGTCAAATACGTATTAGTTTTGGACTTTTCTACGCTTTACTGATCTTGTCCGGTGTACTGGAACCAATGAAATACTCTCAAAAAGTGCAAACCCCGCCTTCTGGTCATATTGGCAGGCTCAATTACACCAGGCTAGATCAATAGAGCACAGAAAAGTATTTGAATCCAAAACAAATGCGTATATGACCCCGGTCTGGCCAGGACACGCCCGATCTGAATCCGATCCTCTCTGACATTACGACACTTAAATCCTTAAAGCTCAATGGCCATGAAATTAGATGTCGGCGTCTAACAATGACATCGTCTTAAATTGCATTTATAGGTCGTTGTTTCAAGGTGCAATGCTATAACCCATTCAACATTGTAAAGCATAGACTGTTCGCACTTTGACACAAAAACCCGGTCTTGATCTATAAAAGAACTAGAGAAAACAAAAGAAATATTAAGGCAGTCCATTTCCCAAAAGGAAGGCTAAAACTGACACCCCAGGTTGGGGTGTTTATAATCCGATAAATGCCCACAACAAGTCAAGGCTACATAACTACTGTAGCCCAACATGGTGGATTACCTCTGGGGCCCATAACGTGTTAAGCTGGCTATTCCACGGTAGCCTATATTATATAGGCCAATTAGTCCCTCAACCACGTAGAGCACCAGCTGCCACTGGCTATTCAAAGAGCTAAATGAAAAGAATTCCACGGGTCCTGTCCACACTGACCTCCGCGGGGTCCTGGGGGAGCGGCCGTCCCCCCCCTGGGTCGGGAGACGCGGTTTCCGGGGTGAGGGCGGGCCCCGCCCGCTCCCGAGAGGCGCCGCTCGGAATGATGCCCGCCGACTTGGCCGCCAAGTCTATGGCACCTGGGAGAACGGAGACGGCACAGGCCGCAAGGCAAGTTACTCAGCGCTAGCTTAACCGCTAGTCTGAACCGATGACTTCGTAAAACCACTTTAAAAGTTAGAAGTAAAAGTAAAATCCCATATTAAATACAGGTACTAGCACAACAACAGCCGCTAGGTACGGTGGTCTCGAAAATTATTCACACCCTTCAACGAAAAAGACAAACATTAAGAAAATACAGTTTAATACGAGTACTGAACTGTACTTTAAATCTCGATCGTGGAATATCCCCATTATTTGTAGAAGAAGTCTTACTGGAGAGCTGGCTGGCAGGGGCGGGGCCGGCCGTGGAGGTTTCGGGAAGGAGGGGGCGGGACGCGGAGGGCAGAGAAGGCTTGATTGGCCAGAAGGAGCCGGTGCCTGGAGAAAGCCAATGATGGTCAGGAGCCAAGAGCCGTCGATCAGATTCACTTGCGTCAGAATACGCTCACCCTAACAGGGCCTATGTCAGCGCTACTCAACCCCAGGTCATGTAGGCCGCAGTGTCTGCAGATATTTGGTCCAACCGTGCACTACAGCACCAGATCTCACTCGTTATTTTACCTCCTTGGTTCAGGAAGTGAGCTCATTGGTGAAATCTGGTGGTGTAGTGTACAGTAGGAGAAAATACCAGCGGTTGAGTAGCGCTGGTTTACTCTAAACACTTAGCTGGTGAAAGTCTGAAATGAATCATCCCGAACGAATCTCGGGGGGAAGCTGAAATGCTGAGTCGTAGCGGCGTGTGAACAGTAATTGGGGGGTGTAGGGCGTACCTGTGGCGGAAGAGTTGGACATGATGGAGAAAGAGCAGACGTGTTGCGGGGCGTCTCCGGTGGTCCGCGGGAGCAGCGTTCTCTGTGGGATAGGGTGGAGGATTAGGAAGGGACAAAGTCAGCACTGGCATGGGCCCATCCATGCAGTAGATCAGTGCCTTAACAGATACCAGACTATGGGGCCCATCCATGCAGTAGATCAGTGCCTTAACAGATACCAGACTATGGGGCTCATCCATGCAGTAGATCAGTGCCTTAACAGATACCAGACTATGGGGCCCATCCATGCACTAGAACACTCAAATGGTGGTGAGGGGAAAACTCCCCAATGGGAAGAAATCGCAGGAGGAACCCGGCTACACATGCCCTTGTTCTTACACATCACGCAACTCCAGAATGCCGTTTCGAATTCAGCCAATAAAACGCCGTTTCGATTTCAGCCAATAAAGCGCCGTTTCCCTGTCTGTGCGCGGCTCACCTGAACCACGAGCGGCTTGCGCGGGTGTCGGCTCCTGACCGTCCTTTGCTTGGGGAGGAAAATGTCGGACTGCTTCTAGGGAAGAGACACCAAGAGGCACAAAACAAGGGACACCGTCAAAGCAAGCGAAAGGCAGGTTAGAAGGCCACGGCGGGGATCTCTACCGACGAGCGCCTTCCGATCTGGCGGAACGTTGGCGCGGGGCTTCCACTCACGCTGATGGACGCCAGCTGCTGCCGCAGGGCCCGCTCCGCCTCCCTGCTGGGGGAGAACGTCTTGCCGTGGCGGCTGTTGGGGGGCAGGGCGGTGGGCGCGGTGAAGAGGACGCCGTCCGCGTCGCTCGCGGGGATCAGCAGGGAGCGCGGAAGGTTCCGGATGCCTGAGAGGAGGAGAGGAGGAAGTGAGGGGGGGGGGGGGCTGGGTGATTTGAGACAGGACCAGCGTGCCCTGTGGGACAGGACCAGTGACACAGCGAACCTGGAAAAGCGACATGCTAAACACTGGAGCAGCATATTCAGAGCCCTGAGATGAGGACATCAACTCCCAGTTAACCATTCAGTCTACGGGATCAGAACACATGCAGAGAGAACTCATACTGTAGTCTTAACCGGCCACTGAGAACACACGCAGTGGTCATAACCTGCCTATGCGCACACATACAGAGGTCATAACCTGCCTACGAGCACACGTACAGAGGTCATAACCTGCCTATGAGCACACATGCAGAGGTCATAACCTGCCTATGAGCACACATGCAGAGGTCATAACCTGCATACGAGCACACGTACAGAGGTCATAACCTGCCTATGAACACACATGCAGAGGTCATAACCTGCATACGAGCACATGTACAGAGGTCATAACCTGCCTACGAGCACACGTACAGAGGTCATAACCTGCCTATGAGCACACATGCAGAGGTCATAACCTGCCTATGAGCACACATGCAGAGGTCATAACCTGCATACGAGCACACGTACAGAGGTCATAACCTGCCTATGAACACACATGCAGAGGTCATAACCTGCATACGAGCACAAATGCAGAGGTTATAACCTGCCTACGAGCACACGTACAGAGGTCATAACCTGCCTACGAGCACACATGCAGAGGTCATAACCTGCCTACGAGCACACATGCAGAGGTCATAACCTGCCTACGAGCACACATGCAGAGGTCATAACCTGCCTACGAGCACACATGCAGAGGTCATAACCTGCCTACGAGCACACATGCAGCAGCTCTAATGAGGACCAGCATGCCGCGGGTGGCAGCGCACCTGAGCAGCCGGCCCCAGGTGACATCAGCCTGGCGCCGCGGACGGAGGCGTTGTAGCGACCGTAACCGGGGCTGCGGGTGCCTGGCGCCAGAGCCTTCCCCGGGGGGGTGAGGGACTGCTCCTCCGAGGGCTTCACCGGGGAGGTGGAGGCAGAGCACAGCTCTGGGACCTGGGAGGGGGGAGGGGCAGGGTCAGAGGAGGCATGGTCTACACTGTGGCTGTGAGCAGTCATCCATTTGAAATGAGTGATATATACGCAGTGGGTGCAGTGATATTTACGCAGTGGGGCAGTGACATTTACGCAGTGGGGCAGTGATATTTACACAGTGAGGCAGTGATATTTACACAGTGGGGGCAGTTATATTTACGCAGTGGGGCAGTGATATTTACGCAGTGGGGGCAGTTATATTTACGCAGTGGGGGAAGTTATATTTACATAGTGGGTGCAGTTATATTTACGCAGTGGGGGAAGTTATATTTACGTAGTGGGTGCAGTTATATTTACGCAGTGGGGGCAGTTATATTTACGTAGTGGGTGCAGTTATGTTTACGCAGTGGGGGCAGTGATATTTACACAGTGGGGACAGTGATATTTATGCAGTTATATTTACGCAGCGGGTGCAGTTATATTTACACAGTGGGGCAGTGATGTTTATGCAGTGGGGTCAGTGATATTTACACAGTGGGTGCAGTGACAGTGTGTAACAGTACAGCGGTGCTCACCGGTTTGGGGTTGACCTCGGAGGAGACGAGGCGCAGCAGACAGCGCAGAACGTGCTGGGGGAGGGGGCAGGCGGGGCGGGCGGGGCCGTCGGGGGGGGGCACGGGCACCCACTCGTACTCCAGCTGCAGCTTCACCGGTTTCCCCAGCATGAGGTAGAGCTCGGCCAGGGTGACGTTCTCCGTGCCGCGGGACCTCCAGCCCTCCTCCCGAATCCGCTCGGCCGGGCGGCTCCCCGTCCCCGCCCCCGCCCCGCCTCCACCGACCTCCTCCTTCCCAGCAGCCCCTCCTCCCGCGCTGCCGCGCCTGGGCTCCGAGCCGCCTGGCTCAGGAGCCGCATCGTCTTTACAGCCGGCCGGGGGCGGAGCCTCTGCCGCAGGCGCCGGTTCCCCCGGAGACGGAGCCCCGCAGTGATTGGTTGAGCTGGAGACCCCGGCAGAAGGCGGGTCTTTGTGAGGCGAGAGGCTCGGCTCTGGCGACTGTCCTTCTTTCGCCGGCACCCCCGCGCCCCCCACCCCCTGGTCCCGCGCCGCCGACTCCCCTGTGCCGCTCGCCCCCTCCGGGCGGGTGGGAACCCCCTCTGTCGCTCCTTCACCAGCAGGGGGCGGAGCCAGAGGCGTGTTTAGCGAAGACGGGGAGGAGCCGCTTTTGTCCTCAGCCCCTCCCGCGGGGGCGTCGTCCGTCGTCCCCCCCTCCGCCCCGGCCGGGTCCCCGCGCCGCGTCTCCCCCGCTCCCGCGCGCGCCTGCCTGCCCGGGACCCGCGGGGCCCCCTGGAGGCCCAGGATCTGAGCGGCGGGGTGGTCCCGCGCGCCCGGGCGGCCCCTCCCGCTCTCCTGCCAGTGCACGGTGCAGGAGGCCTTGGAGTGCACCACGCGGGCCACGCCCGGCAGCGCCGTCAGAGTGCAGCTCTCAGCCGGGAACAGCACCAGCTCCTCCCCCCTCCTCTTACCCCCAGGGGGCCTCTCCTGGCTCTCCAGGGCCTCCTGCTCCTCCAGGCTCTTCCTCTGAACAGCGGAGGTCAAGGCAGCCAATCGCATTGATGGGGTACCGACAGCAAACGCTCACCGCGGCTAACAGCTACAGTCAGTACAGCGAGCGGCTAGGGAAGCATTCAGCGGTCACACACATACTGCATTTATACGAGGTTCTGTGCTACAAAACACACACAAATAGACTTAGGAGACCTCAACACACCTTTCATGACAGAAATACCATAGAAGAATTAGGCTTCTTCCAGAGTCAGGGCCAGCATTAACTGAAAGACCTCAAAGACTATTAAACACATTTTAAATTGATGAACTGAACTTTGAATTCATTTCCTGAGGTTACGGAACGGGGTAATTAAAGGCCCTGTATGATGTGACGGCAGACGGTGGCGGGTGTGGGGGGTGAGCTCACGCGGTTTAGCGCGAAAGAACGTTCCGGAAGGATACGATCCGCTGGTCCTGGATGGCCCACTTCTGCTTGAGGAACTCGATCAGGCTGGACACCTTCCTGTGAAGCTCCACCACCATCCTGCGGAGAGAGGCCACGCCCTTTACTCCCCACAGCCCGTCTCCGTCCAATCACCTTACAGTTACGCAAGTTCGTTACGCAGGTGCGTTCCTCTCCACATTTCGGGGCCGAGACCGGGAGTACACACAGAGAGAGCGAGTCTGTTTTGGGAGCCATTTTGTTTGTTTGGTTTCACTCGGGCAGTAGAGCCGGACGGCCCGGCCGGGAGCCCTCACCTGAGGCGGGGGTTGTGTGCCAGACTCTGGACCCGGGCCCAGGAGTGGTTGCTGCGGGGCTGCAGCTCGACGGGCACCTTCAGGGGCAGCCTCACCGGCTTCTGGTCCTCCTCGTCGCTGACGCCTTGGGCGGAGAGAGAGGAAGAGGTTCAGAGGAACAGAGATCATACGAACACAGACTCTCCCAGCAGGGGTCTACAGCACTATGACTGTCCCCAGCATGGTCTACAGCACTATGACTGTCCCCTGCATGGTCTACAGCGCACTATGACTGTCCCCAGCATGGTCTACAGCACTATGACTGTCCCCTGCATGGTCTACAGCGCACTATGACTGTCCCCTGTATGGTCTACAGCACTATGACTGTCCCCTGCATGGTCTACAGCGCACTATGACTGTCCCCTGCATGGTCTACAGCACTATGACTGTCCCCTGCATGGTCTACAGCACTATGACTGTCCCCTGCATGGTCTACAGCACTATGACTGTCCCCTGCATGGTCTACAGCACTATGACTGTCCCCTGCATGGTCTCGAGCACTATGACTGTCCCCAGCATGGTCTACAGCACTATGACTGTCCCCTGCATGGTCTACAGCACTATGACTGTCCCTTGCATGGTCTACAGCACTATGACTGTCCCCTGCATGGTCTACAGCGCACTATGACTGTCCCCTGCATGGTCTACAGCACTATGACTGTCCCCTGCATGGTCTACAGCACTATGACTGTCCCCTGTATGGTCTACAGCACTATGACTGTCCCCTGCATGGTCTCGGGCACTATGACTGTCCCCAGCATGGTCTACAGCACTATGACTGTCCCCTGCATGGTCTACAGCACTATGACTGTCATCCTGCATGGTCTACAGCACTATGACTGTCCCCTGCATGGTCTACAGCACTATGACTGTCCCCTGCATGGTCTACAGCACTATGACTATTCCCTGCATGGTCGACAGCACTATGACTGTCCCCTGCATGGTCTACAGCGCACTATGACTGTCCCCTGCATGGTCTACAGCACTATGACTGTCCCCTGCATGGTCTACAGCACTATGACTGTCCCCTGCATGGTCTACAGCACTATGACTGTCCCCTGCATGGTCTACAGCACTATGACTGTCCCCTGCATGGTCTACAGCACTATGACTGTCATCCTGCATGGTCTACAGCACTATGACTGTCCCCTGAATGGTCTACAGCACTATGACTGTCCCCTGTATGGTCTACAGCACTATGACTGTCCCCTGCATGGTCTCGAGCACTATGACTGTCCCCTGCATGGTCTACAGCACTATGACTGTCCCCTGCATGGTCTACAGCACTATGACTGTCCCCTGTATGTTCTCACACATTTTCAGTGACACCTGGCACCCCACCCCCCCCACACACTCTCACACATCAGTGTCCCCCCCACCCCACCCCCCAGGACCTACCGTCCGGATCGCAGAGCTTCTTGAGTGCCCGGCACATGGGCGCTTTAATCCGCAGGTTCCTCCCCTTGGACCTCACGGTGGTCACCCTGCCGGGACATCCCAAACACAACCGCGGTCACGGTTACAACGGAGGGCAGCCAAACCTCTTACCCCCATCTCAAACTCCGAGCGGGTTGCCTTTAGCCTAAAAATCAGCGTACGTTCTGGCTTTTTGTCTCCTTATTTCCCAAGAGTGTGCGGTGCTTGTCCCTTACCCGTACTGAATGAGCTCATTGAGCTTGGCGGCGTTCTTGTCGTCCATCACTGAGAGAGACAAGCACAAACATTAAAGATTAACGCAACGGCAGAAGGAAACTTCCAGAATGTTCTCTTGCAACTTTCACACAATTAATGATATCCTGCTTCCCCGATGGCTTTCCCTTCGCTTACAGGGTGTGTCAGTATCAAGAACCCAAAACCCAACCCGACTGGTCGCTGTTACCACACAGAAGGGGCCCCCGCATTAGCCAGCCATCCACTTACAGCCGCCAGCCTTCTTTCTGAGCTCTGCAAAGCAGATGAGTCCATACAGCTCCTGAGAGGACTTCTTCAGCACTCTGGAGTAGACTGAAGAGAGTGAGAGAACGGAACAGTCACAGTTATTACAAACACATGACATCATCAACATGCGCCTCTTCAACACTCTGGAGATGACTGAGGAGTGAGAGAACAGAGCAGCCACAGTTATAGTGATGATGTCTTTTTGTAGGCCAACTCAGAAGTTTCTTCTGCCATGGGAAATCTCCATAGGGATTTCAGAAAATATGGACTGTGGTTAATGTAAGTTTCACGTTTTGTTCTTTGAGATAAATTACACCGGTTAATATCTCAACCATGAATTTTGAAGCCATTATGTGCTTTAAAAAAGTATGTTTATAACAAGTCGCTATATTGAAACTCCAACGGTTGTCGACTGCAGGCAGGCTACCATGGAAACTTGAGTGGTGGTTGCTAGTATACGACCGTTGTTGTAGTTTCAATGTAGCAACTTGTTAGCAACTTGCTGTTTTAAAGTATCTAACTGCTTCAAAATTCCTGATTGAGGTATTAATGAGTGCAAAGCATCGCGTAGAACAAAACGTGAAACTCTTTCCAACTTATGTTAACCACAGGCCTTATTTTCTGCAGAAAACAAAATCCCTAAGGGAAAAAAAAGTATTGGAAGCCGAGGGGACCCACGGCTCAAAAATGCGAACTCACTTCCATGTTTTAGGACTACAAACTGTAACACTCTTATTCAAACCACATGACATCATCAACACGCGCCTGTTCCGCACTGAGGCTTCATTCTCACCTCGTTTCCTTTCCTCCATTCCTTCTGAACACGTCACAAAGACGGGGAAAGGGAAAGAGGGGAGAAGACAAGGAAACCCGAGAACAGAGGGAAGCTTTCAGAACAGTTCGGACATCCTCGTTCCCTCCAGCGTCATTTAGGAGCAACGTCGTTCACAAGCGGTGTTGAAACCCCTATCGCACGTGCCCTCTTGCATCTCCCTGGAGTCTACTGAGCTTTGCTAATTTGATAAAAGTGATGGGAAAACTACAACGCCGTTTTAAGGTTGACTTCAGTCAGTAGAACGAGGAACAGCAGTCCATGTGAGACAGAGCAGAGGCTGGGTCAGTGATAACACAGAGAGGCTGTAAGGCTCCTGCCAGCGATAGCCATCGCCTCATCTACGCAATAAAAACCTCCCATCAGTCACTGCACAAGACCGGGGATCTGATCCACATACAGTACACTGAGCAAAATAACATGTATGGATTTCTACGGTAACGTGATAAAGAAATATAAACTTAGAGGTGTTTATGAGCTGTGACAGACCAGTCTCTGTTTCCCCCTGCTCACAGAAAGCTAGAGCGGTTTTGAAATCCAACAGGTGATTTCAAAATATCTGTGTATAATGAAATAAACGGCCATCACCCACCCTGGCCGTAAAATGAGGATTAGCAAGAGAATAAAAGGCCAGCGGCTCACCAGACCTGGGTCAAAGGCGTATTTGTTTTGGATTCAAATACTTTTCTAAGCTTTGATGATCTTGTATGGTGTATCGGAGCCAATTAAATACTCTCAAAAAAAGCAAACCCCGCCTTCTGGTCATATTGGCAGGCTCAATTACACCAGGCAAGATAAACAGAGCACAGAAAAGTATTTGAATCCAGAACAAATACGTATTTGACCCAGGTCTGTGGCACACAGAGACGACACTCTTTTTAATGCGGTTTTCTTTATCACCAAGACATGATTTGGAGCTCTTTTTCAACAACTGTGCGTAACTTCCAAAAAAAGCTATAAGATTTAAAGCCTTTTTTTTTTTATTATTCCTGATCGACAGTACGAATACTAGCAGAAAGAATTATAAACATTTTATTTAAAAATACTAAAAACACTGACAAAAAGTACAGCTTTGATGTACTGCCACACAGTACCGTGCGAAAGTCAGACCACCCTTTCGTTTATTCAATTTCCAATCAAATGTGCGGTTCAGCGCAATTTATTTCCCCCATTGTCAGACAAAAAATAACAGAAAGCCTCCACCACCACATTTAATATCAAATCCATCATTATTCGTCCACTCTTTTGTCCACACTACTACCAATTTTAAGTCTTTCCTTCTTCCAGTCAACAAACAAGTTACAGTTGTGAACTCCCAACAAAAGCTGTCACTGAAAGTTGACGTTACCTTAGAAACCTTTGCCTTCAAAAGCGACTCTAGCATTCAGACAAACGACTACCCGAACACACCTTAGCTGCCTTGTCACGTCCATATAGAAAAGCCAAAGGTGTGACATCATCGTGACGTCACGCTTTCGTATTCACCGAGGCTAAAACTGCGGCTCTCCAAGTCACTCTGGATTAGAGGACCCGCCACGTAACTGGAAACGTAATGTAAGCAGAAGCACACAAATGTTTAAATGTGCAAGCTGATATAGCACAAGCGGGAAAGCCGCGCGGCCATCGCTAAGGAGCCGGCGAGCTCGGGTCCGAGCGCGCTCACCGTTGGCGGGGTCGATGTACTTGGAGATCTTGTGCCAGGTGCGGTAGTAGAAGTGGCGGACCTGCTCCTTGTTCTTCACCATGCTGGCCGGCTTGCCCTTCTTCTTGTACCTCAGCGCGATGTTGTTCTGAATGGCCTCGAAGTCCTTGCCATGCTGTTGGAAGGGAGGTCAAGCGATAGCCCTTTGAAACGCCGCGTCCGCTCCGGGTAGATAAACATTTGTGGTGGGCCTCCGCACGGGGAGCAGTTCTATCACGGAACAAAAACATGAACGGGGCTCTGCGGACCCTTAACAGTTGCTGCGTTAGGGCTGAGATCAAATCAATTACCCCCCACGGCTAAATTCTTACCAGAGCGAAATAACAGCGTAGGGCGGTTTACAGAAGCGTGGCCCTTATCAGACCCCCCCCCCCACCCCCTCCCCCAAGGAAAACAGACTGTTTACTGTGCTGACAGGGAGTCAGCAGGGTGCGATAAAGAGACAGTGCTTAGTCGTAGAACATCCTACTGGATCGGCATCATTACATTACATTACATTACAGGCATTTAGCAGACGCTCTTATCCAGAGCGACTTACACAACTTTTACATAGCATTTTTACATTGTATCCATTTATACAGCCGGATATATACTGAAGCAATTTCGGTTAAGTACCTTGCTCAAGGGTACAACGGCAGTGTCCTTACCAGGGAATCGAACCTGCGACCTTTCGGTTACAAGCCTTCCTTACCCACTGTGCTACACTGCCGTATCATGCGAACGTTAGGTTCTCCGTAATACAGTGTAATCGTGTTTGGTGTCGTTGGAAAGCCGAAGTCACGGGCAACAAGCTAGTGTCTCAGCGACTACGGTGTGGCATACTTATAGAAACAGCACAAGCAGGACCACTGATGTAATGTTCTGTTACGATTGTGTCTCCATTTGATGAATTGGGGTTTTCCTTTGAAATTTGGGTATATGTGGGGGAAAACTGCAATGGTTCAGGGAGACTCGTCAACACAGTCTCCGGCGCATCATAAGCTTAATTGCATATAGAGGGTATGTACGTGACGTCAGAGTAAGTGGAAGTCACTGGGGTTACACCCACTGAGTGGCAGAAAGACTACGGAGTGGCAGCGTTAGCGTTCAGCTTGAATGCTGCGAAAACACAAAAAACACATCTAAAATGGGAAAGAGCTGTTGTGCGATTGACTGTACAAATAGATTCAACATGAAATCGGGGCGAACTTTTTTACAGACTGCTGAAAGCTAAAGGAAAGAGAAGCAAATGGATCGCTGCAATTCGCAGAAACAACTGGAATCCAGGCACCGAAACGTTTTGTGTCAGGTAGGCTATGTTGGATTTTTGGGTAAAATCATACCTTAAGTTATGTACTGTATTGACTACATCAATTAAATATTTAGCATCTTTCATTTATATTCTGTGTAGCCTATCTGTAAAGTTTTTGTCAGCATTTATTTAAAAATATCCATGATGATGAGCCTTGTGTTCCTCAAACAAAGGGGGGATGGTTAGATAGTGTTAGCTAGCCAAGCATATAAGTTAAGGTATGATTTTACCCAAAAATCCAACATACTGGACACAAAATGACAAACCGCAAATCCACGTTTTGGTGCCTGGATTCCAGTTGTTTCTGCGAATTGCAGCGATCCATTTGTTTCTCTTCAGCTTTCGGCAGTCTGTAAAAAGATAGCTCCGATTTCTTGTAGAATGTTCATGGACCACTGGTTCTTTGGTAAGTTGTAAGGATCGCTGTCGAGTCCAACAGCCTTTAATTTAAGCAGATAATCGTTTGTTTTACTCCCGGTTTTACAGTTTCCCCTACTAAGGGCAACCATGTCGCAGCATGTTTTGCCACTCAGTCCGACTGAGGGGGCGTATTTCGGTGGGAAAGTGAGGTCAATGCATACCCTCTATAGCCACATCACTACACACACATTTTTGCACCATTGTGCATTGCCATTATTGAACACACCGTACGATAAACCACATTCATTTTAACCTGGCCTTCCTCTTTGACGCTATGCCCTGCACACCTAACAGTTTCAGGGTCCTGTCATACACACAAAACTCAAAAATTGCTGGTCTGCCTCGAGACACTGCGCCAGAACCCCAGTCTGGGTGCTCACCTCGTAGAGCCCCTGGAAGAAGGTGTTCTTGTCCTCGGTGCTCCAGGACTCCCACTGCCTCCTCGCCTTCTTCTGACTGCCCGCCGCCGCCGCCTCCTCCTTCTCGGCAGGCCCCGGGGTCCGCAGGGTCGCCTTGGGGCCCCCGCCCCCCGAGCCGGCCGGGGCCCCCGACTGTCCGCAGGCCACGCCCCCGGGGGCCCCGTTCTCTGCTCCTGGGGGCCGGAGCGAAAGGGACAGCGTCAGGGGAAGGCAAGCAACAGCACAGACGCAACACCGCGAATGTGCACAGGTACTATCAAGCGTTAATGTGCCATTAATGGCTACAATGTGTGGGCTGACTGACAGATGTCAAATCCGTGGTTCAACTAACAACAAATTCAGCCGAAGATCAATACATTATATGCAAGGGAGACCACATTGCTGTCAAATGCATATGCTTTTAAATGCCTGTGAAGGAATTAGTTCCATCAGACATATTTCAGAGTAAGTTCTCAGTTGGTCACTGCAAGACTGCATATTAATCAAACATTATTCAAACTCTTGGAAAAGATGAACAAAAATAAACATAAGAGCAGCATTATATTTTCACTTTCAAACGTGTAAAATACTCTGCTTTAATAATTATGTCACAGAACCAAAATAACACTTCACAAGGTTTTTTCCACGTATCACTGAGTCCTATTCTATGGCGTTTTATTCGGGTGGTGTTCAAGTCTGGAGACTGAGATAGCCATTGTGGTCAGTTAACCATTTCTTTGTGGATTCTGAGGTACGCTTGAGACCAGCGTCTCGCCAAAAGATCCGTTTGTGGCCAAGTTTGAGCTTCCTCACAAAGTGAACCAGTTTTCTGGCAAAACTGTCTCGGTACTTGCTGGAGTTTATCATTACACTGACTTCGCGTATAACCCCAGGTCCAGAGGATGCTACACGACCCCGTCATATTGAAGATCAACCGCCGTATTTCGCCACAGGTATGAGGTATGACCGCTGGTGCAAATGGCCTAAATGCCAAATTTGTCTCGCCTGACCTGGCAAGCTCCACAGCCGTTTAGCAAACTCCAGTATTTTTGTTGAACGCCCTCAAGAGGCTTTCTTCTGCCGATGCCTCCAAAAAGCCTACTGGCTGAGAGGTGGTATTCGGTGGCAGATTTGATGGCTTTGTGACTCCAAGATACAACCATTTTTGCTGAATATTTTGCACATCTCTAAGCGCGACTGCAAGCTTCTCGCTATCTTTCCACAGCGAGAAGCTGCGTCCCCCACCAGGCCAGTTTAACACCGGTTCCCCTGGTTTAAACTTCTCAATTATCGATCTAAAAATGGAAAGTAGTACCTTTGCTTGTTTATTTGTTTGTAACTATCTGCACACTTACGAAGGTCAGAAGAAACCCTCAGAGGTATTTCTCTTTAAAAAAATAAAAAATCCAAGTCCATGACACATGGATTTTACATGCGTGTGACCTTGTTTTTAATGCCCCTGGTGAAACAAAGTCACTGGGAGCCACGATATAGCTCATTAACTGCATTCTTTATTTCACACGGCCATCTTTGCTTATCTTTATCAAGCGTGCGGATAATTTTTAGGTCACTACGAGCCCAGCGATTTCTGAGAAAAGCATCCCCTGCTGTGAGCATTACTTTTCAGGTAGGAGACGGACAAAGAAAACCCACAATGCCACAATCAAGACTCTTCCTAAAATGAACTTTACACTCTGTGCTTTGGGGTGGTCAAAAGACATCACGCAGGTGGGGCCGCACCTTTCAACCTGTGACCGTGACCACTTCCGCCGCAGCGGCGGCTCACAGGAAACCCCGAATGAAACGAAACCGAAGTGTGACCGACAGGGCAGGCCAAGAAAGAAAGGCAGACTTTGCACTCTCGGGGGAGAGGGAGAGAGAGAGAGAGGGAGAGAGACAGAGAGCGAGAGAGAGAGAGAGCGAGAGAGAGAGAGAGAGAGAGAGAGAGAGAGAGAGAGAGAGAGAGAGAGAGAGAGAGAGAGAGAGAGAGAGAGAGAGAGAGAGAGAGAGAGAGAGAGAGAGAGAGAGAGAGAGAGAGAGAGAGAGAGAGAGAGAGGGAGGTCAGGAGACTCCCAGAGTGACTGCAGGCGTCGGCAAGACCGCTGCTCTGGGTGTGACCGCCCCCTGGAGAAAAGTGCCAGAGGCAGGATGTCGCCTAAAGACGCTACAGAAGTGTGTTTATGTCCATAGCAATTACAGGGTCCTCACGTTCTGTCGCCGCTGTTGAGCTTATAGCCTCGATATACAAAGCAGGGCTCACCCATTTACGGGCATATATACTGTGACTATTTACGTTTATATCCCATCCAGGCTCAGTTTGTCTCTGTTTATTCCGGATGGCCTGCAGGGCAAGCCCTCATCCTTTCGTACCGACACCTCAATCCTGCGTTTACGCGCGCGCGGTATTCAACTGAAGCGAAACAAGAAATTATGAATGAATGGCGAGGTCCTATATTACAAGCTTGTATTTTTCATAGGCTAATAGAAATGACTTCTCAGAAGACAATAGAATAAAGCATGCTCACAGCAATAGCTTAATCAAACGGCTGTAGCTGTATGGTAGACAATATGCAGCAGAGTATACACAAACAATAAAAAGCATGAAGGTAATTAGCATTGATGCCAAACTAAAACAGCAGCTGCCAGACTGCAGACAGGAATCATTCGTTCATTTACCTCTGCTCCACGAACTGGATCTTATCTCAGAGTGCTTTAAAGCTTTGAAGCCACTTTTGAATGGAGTCTGTTTATTCAAATTCAGATAAAACCACTGCCATGTTTTACTGCGCGCCATCGGAAGAAAAAACAAACAAACAGAAGAAGACACCGTCGCCGCACCATTACACCGTTATGAGGACGGTCAGATTTATTTCCCTTCCGTCCCCGATTAAATATTTGGCAGGCAGGAATCTGGAAGTTGGTTCATCTGCCTTCAGAGACGTTTATATGGCAGAGGAACACAAGTCCAAAAACAACACTTGAGTTTAACTCCGACGACTGAGAATCGCCCCCAGACTAACACTGAAAAGCCAGTACGCCAGTATCACTGAAAAAAAAAAAACACTCAGGACTTCTAGCACAGCTTCTGTAGTGGAAGAAACAAGCCTGTATAAGCTGATGCTGCATATTACGACTTTGTCAATTTCTAACTTTGCATTAGAAGATGTTATGTTTTACTGTCAGTTGCTCTAGATGAGAGCCAGACCAGTGAGTGCATAGGCAACACAACTAAAACATTAAATGTAAAAATTAACTGCGCTAACAAACAACCATAATATAAATGCTAAATACATAGAGAAGCATGCATAAGCTGCCAAAGAATGTTTTTTTAAATGCCCCAAAAACTTGCATTAATGAACATGGAAAGGATGCGGCAATATTATATAGGCCCAGCAGTTTTTTCAAAAGAAATGGCACTAAATTACCAGCAAATGTTTGTGTTTTTAATTTCCATCTACAAGTGTGTGAATAATTAGAGAAATCAGAAGATAAGCACTAAAGAGCAATAGAGTTAACAAATTCCAAACCAAGGAATATTATACTAACAAGACTGTTTAGTTTAGGCTCAACAAACATCTAATTTACCCTGAATTTGACAGCAAACTGCGCTCCCTATGAAAACACCAAAACATAATTACCTGCTAATGCCACCACTTGGTTAATGAGCTTGTTTAAATTAACATTTATTCAAAGTTCCAACAAAATATAGACTCCGCGTTTGTGTTTTAAGTTGACATGACTGCAATTTGTGCAGTCCGAATTTAGGGCCGATGACGCACACATAAACAGCACTTGTTCGGAATAAGCACAATTACCCGACCCACGCGCAATAACCGGTGCTCTGTGTGGCTGGGCTTCGACACGCTCCGCGAACACCACCCAAAACTAAAGGGAGTCGGCTGCAAAGTTCACAGTCATAATGTCACCTGTTATTAAGACGGGTCCCAAAGGGTCCCTACGAATTGGCCCTTTTCGGCTTACCTTTCCCCCTCGCGTTGCTATGACCATTGATAGTCGAACCAATGGCATCCTTTCGCAGCCGTTTGCTTGGAGGTCGTACGCTGGACCTTAGGAAATGATGTTGATCTTGGCTTTGGGGCACGGTGGTTGAAAGGGTCTGGGGCTGTGGGTCCAAACGAGGTCCGGCCAGAGTCGACGCAGAGGTGGACAGTGTCGGTGTCGAACTGGACGGACCCGTGGGTGTTGGATTAGGAATTTCCTCCCCGTCTGTCTTTGTATTGCGCTCCTCTTTCCCCTGATCTCCACTCTCCTCTTCATCGCAACCTTCAAGCTTTCGGCTCAATTTCTTCTCTCCTTCATCTCCGCTGCCAGCACCCAGCCTCGTGGTCATCCTGTCAAAATACAATCAAAATGAATAGTCAATATTTATTAGTGCATACCATTTAAATTAACTTAAAAAGCCCACATTCGTTTGCACTAAACATGGCCGCCGCTGTTTGTTTCAAATCCCCTCTCACCGTCCCGACAAAACAACCTGAAAAATATTTCGTTGTATTTCTTTCTGTAATTCCCACTAATGATCCAACATATACCAAAGGATAACTGGTACTTGATCTTCATGTACTGTTACTTTGTGGCAAACTGAGTTTGATTTTGTTTAAAAAACTGACATATAAGATCCTTCAGTTTAGCGCCCTGCAAAAACCCCAAACGACAATCTATCGACAACGGAAAGCCGCACGATTCAGTCTATTACCTCAAATGAAAGTGGTTATTTAAAAAAATAACGTTACCCATTTTCATCCTCTTCGGGGACAGATGATATCTTTTTTCTCTTCACCATGGGTCCGAGGTTTTGGGAGAATAAAACTTAATAAAATCGAGCATATTCAAAAGCACACCAGAGGTTTACGAGCGACTATGTTCGCTTCGCTCCTGCTTCTCCGGGCTGAAACAAGCAGCTAGAAAAACAGTAGCTCGCGCTTTCCAAACTAGTTGCTACCAGTAAGCTAGTAGTAAAGACTTTGTAAAGAACAACACATATTTGCTAACATTGACTATATTATCAACCCATAGATTTAATACTGAATAAACTTTCCAAAGGCACGCTAGTCGACTTTCACACGACAGAACGTCAGTGTCAGCTTTGCCGCAACGTTCCCCTACGCTCTTGGACTGAACTTCGTTTGATGGCTATGTAATACGTCATCATCGCTTCAATAAATTCCTTATACATAAAGCATAATCGCACAGGTATATCAATAAGTAAAAATTGGCATCTGACACAGCCAAGACGGTGTCTGTGATCTTACAAATAATTTGGAATAAAGTTAAATAAAGTAACGTTATAGGCAACCAAACCGTATACAGAATGAACTTACAGCCAGCGTTACATGTCATCTTGACTGTTTAAAAATAGCGAAGCTCACATAGATGTATTTGGGCATTGACCACTTAGCTAGTTGAAAACAAAATGCTAGGCACAATTATGAACAGTTTTTCTCTATATATAGATAATTTGTAGCTCTTGCAGAAGTATTATACTGAACAAACTCAAGTGTCATTAACACTGTCAACAGGCAAGATGAAGTGGCTGGAAGTATGTATGCACTTTAGTGAGACAACTATGCATTTGCAGGCATATGACACAGTTCTGCTTGAAAATAAAACAGCTAGCTGGGGAAGAAGGAAAAAACTAATGATAAGCTGGAACCACTGCTCTTCCTCATTCACATCAATCGGAATTAGATATCTGGTCTGTGGGTAATCAGAGCACATGACTGTTCTCGTCATTAGTTATGTTAGTCATCATCATAACATACAGTCAGACAAGCTAAATGCATAATTAGAAAATATAATATTGTGCCTACTTGTCACATGGCTGAATCATTACAGAAATTATAATAAAATGGTAAAACAGGTGAATCTGTCAACAGAATCTGTATTCGTGTACGTTTATCTGATAGACTAGTGCACTCATCTTTGCCATGTTGCCCAACCACTGGACCGATAATTCATAGCTAAATTACCGATTTGAGCTGTAACCTCCTGACTAGCGAGCCAGGTGCTATTGAAAATGAAATGTGTAACAATGCACATAGGGATGCGAGTTAAGCTAACGTCGCTTGTTAGCTAAACAAATGACCAATTATTTAGCTAACTAGGATGCTTGCTAATGGTGTCCCACGTTTCTTCAGCGGGTCACTCAGCAAACCCTCAGCTGTTCCCTATATTTTATTCTGACATTGAAAGTGCAGCAATACTACGGAGTGTGGACGACTACAGACAGCTGCTTGTTATAGCTAACGTTACAAAACGGGCGTAGAGCAAAAGGCTATTAACTAATCTAGATAATGTTCATTTGGTTACATAAATTAGCAATGGCACGTTCACATGAAAAGGAATGATAGCGTCCCGTAACAAATGTGCATGTCCAAACTGTTACGCCTTCTTTTCCAAACTTTCAGAATAGTCTAGCTAATCCTGATAACTCGCTTACTAGACCAGCTAATTTAGACCTCGCTACCTGTCTACGATTCAGTTTAGTCTGCAAGCTAAGTTAGTTAGCCGTTATCTTAGCTAACTGAACACGACTAACGTTAGTAGGCTACATTGCCTGACCATGCCGAAGCTACTGGGTTAGTCAGACCCTGGCGTGAATGTCTCGTAAAATATGTATTCGGTGAGTATATGTTGATCACTACAAGCTAGCTGATGTTTGCCTGTAGATCAATTCATACAGGCAGATAGCTACTTACTCTTGGTGCAAGTCCGTTAAATCATAACCCGTGCCAACATAACGGATACGCACTGTAACTCCTGTCACAGCTGTGTTTCTCGTGCTGCCACAAACACCAACTACTGCCTCGAAAACAAATCTTGTGATTGGTTGTTCAGAACACGCTGTGCTATTATTGACAGAAGCTAAGCCAATAGATTAATTCCAGTGTGCACCAAATGACCACACAGAGAGCGTTCCTCCCTCATATTTTCTTACGTCAGTTCATTCATTTCAGTAACCACAACAGTCCTCTCGTGGCCAAATAAGGCCATAGAGGTTACACAACATTTACCACACAAATACGCTTACATTTATATTTACAAATATAGAGGAAAAATGTGTCATCTCTTTTTTGAAGACCTATCTCAGTCTGGGCCCTTGGAATTGTCCTAACTTCCCACAAATCCAAATGCCTTAAATGTCACTCTACTGTTCCAATATTTTGGAGGGCACTGTAGATAATTTGGTTACATATATTTTTTCTATTACAGTAGGCATAACTGGCATAATTGTTAAGGCTACACAGTTCAGTAGATGAGGTAAACTTGGCAGAAAAAACTGCTTCTTGAGTTTGCCCTATCTCAGCAGTATAAACAAATATTAAAGGCATACTATACTGGATTTGTATCTTTATAAAACTATTATAAAACAACCACACTTATCTATGATGCACTGGCAGTCTCTGTCTTTATGCACTTTCACTGAAGTTGTGCA
This sequence comes from Anguilla rostrata, assembly GCF_018555375.3. Lineage (NCBI taxonomy): Eukaryota > Metazoa > Chordata > Actinopteri > Anguilliformes > Anguillidae > Anguilla > Anguilla rostrata. The sequence continues at coordinate 15,828,265 of NC_057949.1, read as the reverse complement.
CCTTTACCTGCATTTACTATCTGTAGAAAAACATGTCCAAGTTACTAGAAACACTGGGTAGCATTGCTTTGGAATACATCTTATCTAATTTGTGTGAGCTAAGACAGCCTATATTGTATTTGTAACTTGGCCTAATTTTGATATCAGTACTTTTAATTGCAAGCCTAGATTTTGCTAGTTTGGATTAATGACTTACAGACAGTGCTTTGTATCTGTGAGTCTGTGTTATGAGTCACTGATAACAGTAATGCATATAAATGTAGGCTATAAGAGAAAGGCCATGCATACACATAGAAACATGTGAATGCACACAGATTCTAGCTCAAAGAAACACATAGGCATGGATTCAGTCATTTTTCCTTTACCATATATGACAAATAAATGAAGTTGTTTGTCATATTTTTAAATGGGATTGTTTTTAATAGGGTATTGTATGCTTGGCAGACTTACTAATTGTTTGTATGTCCACTGAGGAGCTATAGGCCTGGCTAACATTAATTTAGAAACGTGGCATTTGCAGGGTAGCTAGACTAGCCTAGTTAAAAAGCCACAGCGGTCAATTTGACCATTGTCCCTTTTTAAAAAATCAATAAACCTGCCACTATGAAATCCACAGCCTATGAAAAAGCCCCTTCATTACTTTTCCTAACACAAGCACTGAACATTGTGAAATAATTTGAATATCAATATTGCATAAGGAAATAAAGTTATAAACATTTACTCAAATGCCAGTGAACGGTAAAATTGATCAACATTTATCTTGCCTGTACACGTTTGATGATTTTGATAAATGTCCAATGGAGAGAATTATTGGTTGTGGTAATCAAGGAATGAAAATCACAATGGAGTTGGCTTTCTGTTTGACTTGTAAGCTAGTGACAATAAGGACTTTCAAAATGGTCTGAAATTTTCAAAATAAAAGTCACAACGATAAAATCACTATTAATTACTTAAGCTATAATCAAATCTGCCTTCTTACTGGCAATCGCGTTCGCTCACACGATATTAATGTTACCTGTAGTTATCCAGCTAACTACATTAGGTTGGGTACTCGAGGTGAGTGGACGGGGTTGAAGACGGAGGAGGAGACTTCTTTGTAAACACAGAACAAATTGTGCATAGTATGCCACTCCTAGCATTGTAGTATAATGGCTAAGGACTTGGTCTTGCAACCTAAAGGTTGCAGGTTCGATTCCCCAGTAGGACACTGCTGTTGTACCCTTGAGTAAGGTACTTAACCTGCATTGCTCCAGTATATATCCAGCTGTATAATTAGATACAGTGTAAGTCACTCTTGATAAGAGCATCTGCTAAATGACTGTAAACTAAATCATATTTTGACATTCTAGTAATTTCTGGTGCAAGACAGGTTTCTGCGCTTTAATGCTAAACGAGGCAAGTAAGTTGCATTCAGCGAAAAAAATATAATCTTTCTTCATATGTTGTACCATAAGGCACGTAAGAATGCTAGGGGTACCAGAATCAAAAATGGTCAGAATGAAGCAACTTGAGGTCCAGTGTACATGTCATCTTCAGGAAGCGGGGTACAGGGGCTAAGCATTTTAACCAGTGGCAAGCTACAGTACATGCACTGTATGAATGACGTCTCCTGAAAAGTTGAACACCTTAATCATTATTCAACACAACCAAAATACTGTCAAAAAAAAGTTATTTACTGTGTGAAGCTCTGCAGCCCAAACACATTTGAATGGTTATTCTACGGTTAGCAGTTGAAATACCTTTTACTCTGAACAAGTTCTATGACTTACCAATGCATGTTTCCATCCTCTTCCGCATTACATAACAGTATGTAAATTGTGAAGTTGGAGACAGGCAAACAGATTGAAAAGTATAAATCCACTTTCTCATTAAAAATGTCCAAAGACTGCCATATTCATACAGCAAGTCTTCCTTACTGAGTTTCTTGGGATACTCCAACTGGAAGAGCTTTAATCCTCGTTTGAATACAAAACAGTTCAAGTCTGTTTTGATTGAATTAGCCTACACATGCCCTCAAACTGGCTAGGGGCATTTGATTGAATCTCGAGGATAATCACAGCTTTGAGTTCAGGGCAGATTTGAAAAACAGTACAATCCAGAGGGTGAAGGCTGGATTCAAACGTGCAATCCATAAATCACTGGCTTCTTGGTTTCACATTTTACAGTACAGGTGCATCAGTGCAAGAATTCAAAGAGAATTTGAGGAATAGTTGCTAAAACATTAGCTGTAAATAAAATATATTGTAGTGATTTCAGAGACTGATTGGCAACCCTAGCTACAATAAGAAAACATAATCATTGCAATTAAAATAAGTGCATGGTAGGTCATTGTTGTCAGTTAATAACATAGGTCATTTCATCCTGATTAAATAAGATCAGCATCGTTGCCTGCAATAACCATGATTGATGATAAATTTCCTTCAGTGAGGGCCTATTAGGTAGATTCAACACACCACGTTTCATGCTAATATAATTTTATGGTTCTTAAGAAGCATTTTTTTAAAGGAAAGATAGCCTACTGAATATTCTATATCTTGGTATCAGTATCCAAACAATTTCCAATCTGGTCGCCTACAGATGTATTTTATAAATTCGTTGTTGTGTAAATAGAGTTTGAGAGAGCAATAAAGAGATGAGAGTAGTTGCATATTTGGTCACAAATCTTACACAATCACATTAATTTAATTGTTGCAAGTTTTATAGGAATTTGGCATCTGATATTTACAGATGAACAAGGTGTATACTTTCTGTTACTTGACTAATTTACTTAGAAAATTTTTTTGTTGATCGATTTTTATTACGCTACGTAAACAGAAAGCTATTACTCTCAGGCAGCTGACCGACGAATCATAAAACAACTACCAGAAAACCAGTAGGCCTGCTTTCCTCAGTTATTTCAAGTTTAACATGGAACGGTAGGAGGACCCGTCAGGACCTTTCCGTCTGCTGATGAGACTGTTTTTTATGCTTTATTTGGGTATTGCATACTTTACACAAGTTATACATCTGAAGTACAACAAATCACAGTTAGGCATACTGTATATATGACAATACTTACATAAAGCCTTACAACCAAACCGTAGATAAAAAGGTTACAAGGAACAAGTACTGATAATAAAACTGCTTACGACAGGTTTGAGCCAGTCACTCACCATCTACTGCAAAGCATATAAAAAATACATCCAATGAACTCTGACAAAAGTCTGATTGACGTACTATAACACCAATTATAACTAAACATGCATAATTTTAAACGAGGATGCCTGCCCATTGGGCGGGGCTTGGGAGTTTTATCCAAGTAGTGGCGTCGTAGGGAAATAGAGTGAGTGCCTTTTTACCGTTGATTCAGACGTGCCATACAAGAAAATATAAAACGATGACTTCAACAAATATGTTTCAGGGACTGGAAAACGATGGCAAACCGAGCTCTAGGTAAGTTAATTAGGTAGCTAGCTACATTGATTAAAATCAGTATTCCTAACGTTAGCTAACAGTGATAGCTTGCATGAAAGAGGAACTGCTTGATGTAAGCGTTTATTTTTTAGTTTGCTAGTGAAAAGCACCAACATTATCTAACAGTTTCCGCATCATGGAGTTTACCAACGTTAGTTCGCAGTATTACTGGTTGGGTTGCTTGTAAATGTGAGAAATCCTAAACTTGTCGTGAGTCGGATAACGTTAGTTGGTTGCAAACATATTAAGGTCCTTTTAAAACTTTTAAAACGGTAAACCTTAACGTAGGAAATAAAGCGTTAACCCGCTGTATTGGCTGCGGTTTTCGTCAGGTTATCTCGGTAAAATCCTGAACGGGACCACCGCCTTTGCCATGAGCGGGGCAGCCATGTAGGCTACCTATAGTGTCAACTCTTTAACCCAACAGTGATGACGTTTGCAGGGAGGGCGATTTTTCGCACTGCAGGGAGCTAGAATAAGACTTGGATGGGATTGCAAACTTAAAAGACGTTGGCTTTGTTCCTATTGTAGGCCGTGACCACTATTCGGTTGCACGCTAGCAAAGTGGCGAGATGAGTTTGCATTATTTTGCTGTCCGTTTTTGATGACACAAGAGAGCTGTTGCGATTTGGCAGGAAGCGTGTAAACTGTTTAGATAACAAAGAAAGGACAAGCGCCACCCTACTTCCCCCGGGTGGATTCGAACGATTAATCTGCGGCGCTTCTCCTTGTGTCATGACGCTATATATAGCTGGCTAAATGCGGGATGATGATATTATTACTTTAAGCCGGCACGGTCGCCCAGTGAATGGCACTGTCGCCTCACAGGAACAGCCGAAGAGTTTGCATGTTCTCCTCGTGTCCGCGTGGACTTCCGCCGGATATTCCGATTTTTCCCAGAATAGAAGCTCATGCATTTGGCTAATTTGAAACTGTAAATTGCCCGTACGTAAGAATTTGCGAGTGAATGGTGTGCTGGTCCTGCGATGGATTGGCAACTGTTCCACAGCGTATTGCTGCCTCTCGCCCTCTGCAGGCGGTGTCCCCCCTAGGGGCTCCAGTGACCCTGACCAGGAATATGTGGTTTAGAAAATTGATGGATTCTTGTTTTGCTGACCTTTGACAATTTTTTCTTTAGTGGTACATCTATAACTGTATGAAGTTCTCTTGAAAACTAACCAAGATATTAAATGATATTGAGGTTAATACTTTCTTTAATATTCTTGTGTGTGATAAGTTCTTTTAAAAATCCCCGTGGAGGTTGATCCTGTCCTCTCTGTGTGTTTCTACATGCAACATTACAGAAGTGATGTTTCTCAGTGTAAATCGTTAGATTCCCCCCCCCCCTCATTTTCAGGGTGCAACAACCCCCCGGAGGTGGCTCCAGTAACCTGTTTGGTCCGTGTGACGAGGTTTCGGCGAGACGACCTCACAAGATGAGGTCCAATATATTTTCTCCTCCGGAGCAGCCGCAGGAGGGCCCCAAAAGGAGCAATCCGCCAGGTAGGGGCCTCCCGCCAGTTCAGCGCGACGGGCTTCGCCTCGTTAAGCCACGGCTGATCTGTGGTGTATTTGAAACAAAATTCCACCACACTGTAATGTTTTTATGTGCCAGTTGTGGACATCCCCATACACCACAAGCGCAGACCTGCACATCCCCCTACCACCATGAGCACAGACTTTAAGTTTCTTGGACCTTCAACTTATCAGTACGTTGTTTGTGGATCGATTATATGAAGGTGATAACATAATGCATGCGCTCAGTCGAATTTCAGGTGTCATTATTCATTGGCGTGTGCCAGCTAGTGACTGCTGAAAACATTACAGGTTTGCTAATGGGTAATGATGCTTAGAATAAGTACCAAGAGGTAGCCGGCTAACAAGGTAAGGTGAATTCATTAAAACATCAGCTTGGTCGCTAGGTTTTCTGGCAGAGTCGGTTACTGTCACTAACCACACGTGCCCGTGACAACGTAAAATGATTAACTAGTGTCCGAAATCTCAATTTACTACTCTCTATAGCAGTGGTTTCCAACTCTGGTCCTGGAGAGCTACAGGGTCTGCTGGTTTTTGTTTTCACCTTAAAATCAGCACCCAGTTGAGACCCAAGACACCAGGTGCGTTGACTTAACTGTGTAATCAACTGCTCTAATTGGTTCATGAAGTACAGTCACTATGAAAACCAGCAGACCCTGTAGCTCTCCAGGACCAGGGTTGGAGACCACTGCTCTACAGAGTGTCCTGTTGAACGTTTCCAAACTAGGGAACAGTGAATGAGGGAGCCATTTCTGACACAGCCAGTACCTGGAGTTGGTCAGCTAATCTTGGAGCCGGTTTGATGTGAGAGAGGTTGAACGTGTTCAGTGTTTCGCTCGGGGCGGCAGAGAGAAGATTTGGCCCCTGTTTGATGCAGCCTTGCACCTGCGCTCGAAACTGAAATTCCTGTCTTGACGTTGGAACGTGCCCCGGGGCTGACGCGTGTCATCGAACGTTCTCCCGAAAACCTTCCGCCTCAGCTTGTTTTAACTGAACTTTACTGCGGGCCGCCTTGAATCGATTTGTCCCGACCTGCTAATTCCTGCAGTATCCCTTGATCTGTTCTGTAGAAAGAATGGTGCTTTGTGGTGCCCCTGGGGGGTGCCATTGAGCCAAAATGGCACCCATTCCTTACGCTTGCATAGCTCTGGAACCTTTGTGTAGTTCTGGTGACTGAGCGTTGAGGCATTTGGAGTCTAATGGGATATGAACAGAACTAGTACTGTCTTTAACGTGGAATGGCCTGTCCTGCCAGGGGGGAAGAGCAGTGGGATCTTCGCCGAGGCCCCAGCCGAGACTCCCGCCGTTCAGCAGAGGCCGACCGCCCCCGCCGGAGTGAGCAGCAACATTTTTGGGGACAGGGCTAGCAATCCCCCCGCTGCCCGCAGTTACCCCAGTAAACCAAAGGTACTGGCCACGCCTCTGCCAGCAAGCGTCAGTGTGGGCACTCAACATCTGGAATAACATCTGAGCCATATGCAGTGTACTCAAGTGTGTACTTTAAGTATGCACCACTAGGTAATGGAGAGGAAAAGTTAATATTTCAGGGCTTGCGAATACATGTTATCATTGTGGAAAACGCACAGCTGTACAGGAGCCTCAGTTTTATAAAAAAAAAAAAATCAAAATGCTAAAACTGGTATTGCTAGAAATTTCTTGCAGGATTCTCACTGTTAGAAACTTACAATAACTTAATTCATTTTCAATATATATACACTGTATACACTGACTGGGCAATGGTCAATGAGGTCCTTGGGCCTAACAAATGAAATGATTGATAAAAATAAATATAATTTTGTCTTCGGACGAATATCAGCTCTTTATGTACAATCACAACATGCACACTGAGTGCTTCACCCCTTGAAGCATTGCTGGCGATCTGCTCTACCGAAATGTAATGGGTAGTCCACAGTGGTGTGCAACACACTGTGTAGGGTGCACAAAGTGAACACTGCATTACGTTATGTTTTTAAAACGGTGGTTTCCGGTTTCTAATCGTTAACTATTCTTTGCAGGACAACATCGGTATCCATGGTACACCAAAGCCTGAAGGTGAGTGGTGACTAACAGCAGCTGCAGTTCCAAGGGGGCAGGGGACATCAGGAGGAGTGAAAACATTGAAATCTTTATCATCAATGAGGCAATTCAATTAATAACCAGTATCGATAAGTAGCCTATAGCAGTGGAGGCCGGAGAGCTGGAAACAAATCAAGAGTCGTTACCTTAAAACTGATCACCACTCTTTGCCTGTTCAGTTTGCCTCATTAGCAGTCAAACAATTGATCGGCTCAGTAACCCAGACCAATTGGTAAAATAATGAACAATTTATTTAGAGAGCATTGTTTTGATGAATATTTGTTTAATTGCTTACGAAACGGCACATATTTCCATAAGCTTGTTTGCTAGCCTGAATTATAGATTGTGCTCAACGCTAGTTAGAAAAACCTAGTGTAGGCGTAGCACTTAAAATTTAAATTTTCTCATGGTGAAATTGTTCTGATCAGATCATCTTAAACCTATTTTGTGATGTGTGCTATGACATGATACAATTCAGAGAACTTTTTGGGATTTACTTTTGGCTAATTATTCAGATTATTGCTGGCCTTGTTAAACAATCTCAAATTGTAGGCATCTCTGTCAGTTTCTTAGTCATTATATGCTGCACAGTGCTCTTGATTATTCAGTGAATTCATTGTTTGCTTGTTAATCAAGCAAAATGAATGGAACCAAATTGAGTGTACCGAATGGTTTAAAGGTATTCTGACCTAATTTTTTAGTGCACTGGCTTTCACTGTGTTGACTTAAATGTTAAACAATTTTATGGCACAAAAAATATTTGCAACATTTATTGATATTGGTTATTCAGTTAATTGCTTGGTTGGTTATCAAGAAATGTAAATGGATTCAGGCAGAGAGTGCACTGTGTATTTTATGGTGTTTTTATGTCTGGAGCACGGGACCAAACAAATTTCCCCGTGTGGGATAATAAAGTTGATCTGAAATCTGAATCTGAAGCAATCATCCGCTTGAAGGCATGGTTACTGTAGGCATGGTTACTGAAGGTTTGGGTTCTGCTGTTATGTCCCTGATGCACATGGGGGAGAGGTGTACTTCAGAATAAACTAATGACTTCTCCGGGTCTGTCTTGCTGTCAGTTCCGGAGCCAAAGGTGGCGTCTCCGGCAAAGGAGATCGCTTCCGCCCCTCCCGCAGCGGGCCAGGACGCCCCCGCTCCCCGTCCCAAGCCGGAGGCGGACTCCCCGTCCCACGGGTCCAACGTGGAGGACCACGAGCCCCGGCTGGGGCCTCGACCCCGGTCCCACAACAAGGTCATCCACCCCCCTGGAGGAAAGTCGAGTGTGGTCTTCTACTGAAGGCCTCCAGGCCGACCCTTAGTCCTCCAGCACGGTTCTGACCTTTGACCTTTCTACTACTGCCCCGCCCCCCTCTTGTCGTCTGTACACAAAGGAAGCTTTGTCAAACTGACCAAATTGGCATCAGCGTACTTCTGCTCTTTCCTTTCTTGGTGCAAAAGGGATCTTTGATATTCCGACAGATCAGAGGTTCTTATTCGCGCATAAAAATTCCTGATTCGAACTTATTCTCATGAAGTGTTAATCGCACCAAGCTATTCCAGAAAGCACAACTGGAAAGGTCTTAATCATGTACGTACATCCGTGACCTGTATAACTGTGATTAAGGCTTAGTCAGAGCGTTTTGTGCGCAGTTGCGCAGCACAAGTGAACCGCTTGCTTCTCGCGTCTGCGTAGCGTTGGGTGTTTTGCGCAGGTTTATGGCCCGTTTCGTTGAAAACATGCGCCGCGTTGGCTCCTAGCTGCGGGGTGGTGAAAGCTCGATAGCGGAGGTCTGTAGATTCTCACTTTCGGGCTAATCAAGGCCTTGTGCCGCCGCCTCTTCAGATTTGCACCTCTTGTTCACACAATCCTGAAAAATGTATAAGGACTGCGTTTTGGGCTCGGTGTCCGATTTCTCATTTTATTACGATGCCTTTTCATCTCGTCATTACTGTGGAGTTGTCTGAGCATATTAGCCTTTGTCTCCTTTAAGAAGCAATGTATATTCAGGGAGACGGCAGCAAAAACGAAAGGGGTCCTGAACCCACTATAATAGTACTTCCTTTTTTTTTTTTTTGCATCTTATTTTATATACAGAAGTAAGTGATCTGTGTCTATGCGGGTATTCTCATTGTTTATCTTTCCATTGCTTGTTCCGTCTTGAGAACGGTGCGGTATTTGAATGCTGGAAGAGGCCTTTTATGTTTTAAATTAAAACAGCAGTGCGAGTGTGAACACTGTGTGAGACGTGCGTGGGAACGAGAGGGGCGGGTCCTCGCCGGGGTCCGCCCACTGACATTCCGAGAGTGTTCACCTTCCCCCCCCCCCCCACCCCCACCCCCACCCCCCCCATGCCAACCTTCCTCTGTGGGTTTCCTGTCTGTGTTAGCATGCCACGCAGGTGTTCCGTGCAATACAGTGTACGAGGGGAAAAAAACAACCTGTGTCATAAAATAAAACCTGTATTTTGATGATCCTGTGTGTCGGTATCTGATTTGCTTCTGTGCATGGATTGTACAAGAATTGTTTTTTGGCTGGACCGCAACAACGGGGCCAGCCTTACAAATGCGAATGTCTGTGACTGAGTGACTGAGTGAGTAACTGAGTAAGTGACCAGTTACACCATTGGTCAGCCGAGTTATGAAGTTACACCATTGGTCGACCGGAGAGGTCCAGCCATATACTAGGTTTTGACCTGGTCTTGTTTAAAAAGGGGTGTGTGTGTGTCTTTTTATAGATTCTGATGATTGTTCAGTCCGCCAGCTTTTAAAGATGTACGGCCTTAAATTCCAGACCTTGTGCCAGACTACGTTCAGTTTACTATGAAACTATGTCGGAACAACATGGAAAACTATCTGTGGGGGAAGAAGAGGAAAAAAACGTAACTATAAGCAAGTGAACGAAAACACAAAAAGATTTCCACCATTAAACCTTTTTGTGTGGTGCAATTATAGCACTTGAGTGAGGCTTGTACAATAACGTCAGTGTACAATATTACATTACAGGCATTTAGCAGACTCTCTTATCCAGAGCGACTTACACAACTTTTACATAGCATTTTACATTGTATCCATTTATACAGCCAGATATATACTGAAGCAATTTCGGTTAAGTACCTTGCTCGAGGGTACAACGGCAGTGTCCTACTCGGGAATCGAACCTGCGACTTTTCGGTTACAAGCCCAGTTCCTTACCCACTGTGCTACACTCCGTCCCAATAGTCTGTCTTCAGTTGCAACACTCACTGCCGAGCTCCAGACTGCCTCAGGAAGCACCTTCTGTTGCTGTTCGTCGGGAGCTTCATGAAATGGGTTCTATGGCTGAGCAGCCACAGCCTGAAATCATCATGTAAAATGTCAAGTGTCGGCTGGAGCGGTGTAAAGCACACCGTCATTGGACTGTGGAGCAGTGGAAACGTGTTCTCTGGAGTGATGAATCACGCTTTGCTATTCGCTATGGCAGTCTAAGGGATGAACCTGGATTTGGCGAATGCCAAGAGAACGCTACCTGCCCAAATGCGTAGTGCCTACTGTAAAGTTTGGTGAGGGAGGAAAAATGGCCTGGGGCTTTTTTTTCATGGTTTGGGCTAGGCCCCTTAGTTCCAGTGAAGGGAAATCTTAATGCTATAGCACACAATGACATTCTAGAGAATTGTACACTTCCACCTTTGTGGCAGTGACAGTTTTGGGAAGGTCCTTTCCTGTTTCAGCATGGCAATGCCCCCGTGCACAAAGCAAAGCCCATGAAGAAATGGTTTGCCGAGTTTGGTGCGAAAGAACCTGACTGGACAGCACAGAATGTACTGAAATGCAGACTGCAATCCCGGGGAGCGATGAAATCATAAGGCATCCAACATAAAAACATAAAATTGTCCACTTGTCAATTATTATTTAGCAAAGCACATGTTTGGCAGGTTTCCCAGTGCTTTTGCACTCAAAATGATGACAAAAAACTACACGCTTAATTCAAATGTAAGTGTTTTATTAACATGACAATTATGCTTACTTGCATGGCTGCTAAAACATTTAGCCTTTGTTGTGTTGTCTTCTGCAACTATACAGCTTCCACTTTGGCACTGACTGCATTTGCATCTCACTCCACTAGAGGGCGACAGAAACACATTTGAGTGGTGTTGTGCTTTGCGGGGAGCCTGTGGCGTGGTTATCGTGCATGTGTGTGAATGGGCCCCATGGTAGCTGGACCGGCATAATCAGTAAAACAATTCAAATAAAATCAGTGGATTCCCGAGCCATCCCTGAGCACACACAACAACAAACAGACTAGCATCGCCCACTAGTGAGCACTGCCCTCTGCTGTTGGTGGATTTCACTGCGGCAGACATGTCTGCTGCTTGTGCCCTTCTTTTTGGCTGGACCGCAACAGCGGGGCCAGCCCTACAAACGCGAATGTCTGTGACTGACTGAGTGAGTGATGAAGTTACATCATTGGTCGGCCGGATCACATGTGTTAGGTCCAGCCATATACTAGGTTTTAACCTGGTCTTGTTCTTCATGTTGTGGCCCGCTGAATTTGCTGACACCCAGGTTTTGGGAGATGCTGCCCCCTCGGTGGTATTTGTACCCTATGCCATGCTCCCCAGAGCCCTGACTGTTCTCTCTGTCCCACCCCCCAGTGGTGGGACAACCTCCCCCACAAGGTCAGAAGGCAGAATCACTGCCTGTTTTCTGCAAGAGACTAAAAACCTACCATTTCAGACAACACCACAATTCATTCATTTTTAGTAATAATAATAATAATAATAATAATAATTATTATTATTATTATTATTATTATTATTATGTTCTCACAAATCTAACTGTCCTCTCACCTTATTTTGGATCTGTTCATATAAACACTGCTGGACACAACATTGCTGTACAAGACCAAAAACCTGCGTGTGTCCTCCACCTACCATTGAAAAGCCAGAAAGTCATCAGAAGCTTCTGCAAGTGATTGGTAAATGGACTGCATTTATATAGCGCTTTTACAATTGATGCCTCTCATTCACCCATTCACACACCAACAGTGAAGGGCTGCCATGCAAGGTACCAATCAACTCATTGGGAGCAATTAGGGGTTAGGTGTCTTGCTCAGGGACACTTTGACACGCCCAGGGCGGGGGATCGAACCAGCAACCCTCCGACTGGCAGACAACCGCTCTTACCTCCTGAGCCATGTCGCACCAATGTCTAAAACCTTCATCGCACACATTAACTGCTTGGGCCAACTGAAAACACACTAAACTGAAATACTATTTTTAAAATACCCCACAAAGTGAAATATCCTTCTAAATGGCAGAATGCAGTAAAATTGATGCATGTCCTGATGTCACTGAATGTCGTTGAATCAAAATAATTATGTAGGATATCCAGCTCGTCCATAATGATAGATCAAATATTTAAATATTTCCCAAGAAATGGCAGGCCTATAGTTTCCTGGATGAGTACTGCCTTCAGTCTCAGTATTTATAATATTGTAATGGCAGTTGACTAACTAGCTAGCCGCTGCTTATTGTGTAAAGTTTTAATGGTCATAAATGACTTTCTGAATTTGAGATAGTTATTTCAGCAGACTCCAGACAATGTGGGGTTTTGGCATGTCAGATTTGCATTATGGGCCGCAAGTATAAAAAGAGCGCGCAGTCTGCGCGTGCGGCCAGTTATGTTTTTTGTGCTTGAAGCTAAGTTTCTTTCTTTTGGTGTTAACACATGAGCACAAAGGCTCAAAAGTACGATCCGCGTGGTCTGTTTCTTGTTGAAATCGCTACTAGCATACTTTGCTTATAGTCTTTCTTACAATCGTTAGTCCAGTTTTATGGAGGTACATATTTATAAAATTACATGTAAAAATATGTGATCTTTTAACATAATAGCTATATAATATCAATCTGTTTATCCAAAACTGATCTATGTTTTGGATGCATGTATTGGTTGTCGTTAGGGAAATACAGCGTTTGTCATTGATCAGCGATTGCCAAGGCTCATAAACGTGAACATTTAAAACGTTATTCAAATAAGACAAAACTTAGACACTGCACTAAACTACCCACGTTTTTCATAACAATAAAATGTAATCCAACGCGGCGTCTGCGTATCAGCATGAAACATACGACGCTACACTAATGCATACAAACAATGATGATGAGAAGGGGCTATACAGTTTGCTTACTGCAGAAGCTGTGACGTCACTCCCAGGCGGTCAGCTGGCACCATCATCCAACCTGGGAGGGTCCCGACAGCGTTACATGTACAGCATCTCCTGCCTCTTCCCACACGCAGCGAAGGATTATTTCCTAAACCAAAACACTAATTATTGAAGACGCCGGGCGAAGGAGGTGGAAGGAGAAGGATCAATGATAGCTCAGCAATCCCCGTTATTTATTTGTTTATTTTTCATGGAAAACTATCTTGCGATGGATGGAGTCCATTGCTGCTGCTGTTGAGCGGCAGGTGTATTGCTAAGGCCCTTTATTTTTCACAGTGGTCGTTTCTTTTACTTGAAGATGGGTCGGAACAAACGGAACCGGTTTCACATGGACAAAGATGGTGTCATCGGGAGTAAAACCCCTACGGAGTGCATCTAGAGAGCGTTTTGCGAAGCTGTGGCGCCGGGTGTTAGATTCCTTCCTCACCGTGTCCTGAGGAACATAAATAAATGACATCTACCTCGCCTTGGCCAAGGAATACAAGGTGATAATACGAATAATTGACACGCTAATTCGCATTTGTGACCGAAGATCGTGGCATCTCTTGGCCATATAAACTGCTCATCTCTAAATTATTGTTAAGAGACTAATAAAGAAAGACTAGGCTATTTCTAAAATCAGAAAATAGCGACTGGATTGGATACAGAAATACCATAGGCTAATATTCTACTGTAATTTAATTCATTTTTCTCCTACGTGGGGGAAACATTTAACTGTACGCAGAAATTGCTGCATCGGGCAGCTGAAGCCTCCCGCCGTTGCCAGCATGATGGAGCTACAGATTGACGAGGTGGTGTATCAGGACGACTACGGCTCCGTTTCTGTGATGTCGGAGCGCGTGTCGGGCCTGGCGAACAGCATCTACCGGGAGTTCGAGCGCTTGATTCGCAGCTACGATGAGGAGGTGGTTAAGGAGCTGATGCCTCTGGTTGTGAATGTGCTGGAGAATTTGGACTCGGTGCTCACGGAGAACCAGGAGCACGAGGTGGAGCTCGAGCTGCTCAAGGAGGACAACGAGCAGCTGATCACCCAATACGAGCGCGAGAAGGCGCTGCGCAAACAAGCAGAGGAGGTGTGGTTCTTGTGATATTTTTATTCATAAATACATTTTTAATCATTTTCCCCACTACATGCTGTCCCTAATATTTAGAATGATTACTGTATGAACATGACTAGGCTGTAATTTCAGACTCCATCTTTTTATACGCAAGAATTGTGTTAATTCTCAACAGGTTTTGCAAGAAATCTACGTATTCACAAGGGTCTATCTGACAAAAATAATGTCCCTTTCAAAAATAAAAAATAAGATAGCGTTGTACGTTTATACCTGTTGTACCCATGTTCATAATCGGTGGGTGTCCTATTATTTGGAGAAAGTTCAGTAGCCCACGTGATCTGACATAGGCGTCATGAAACGTGTTTATAATATAGTTAATTTTATCATTTTCTTGTAATAATTTCTCAAATCTTATGTTGGACTTGTTAGAACATAGATGAAAATGTTCAATCAGTGTGATGCTTCAGAATTTAGCTTCTGCTAGAGAGCTTTTAAAACATGTGGTCAGCTTAACGGTAATGCAGAAGGTTTGTGCGTTGCAGTGGAGTGATGTCTCTTTATTAAGCCCTCCCCTCTTGCACACACACACACACACACACACACACACACACACACATACACACACACAAAAGTCTCAGAACAAACGCTGATGTACTCCTTGCTGCTCTATGCCCCTCCCTACAGCAAAATGGTAAGAGCATCACTAACCGAATGTAATCCCCTCTCTGGCCTGATGCCATCTGAGGCTAGTAAAAAGATTTACCCCTGGGAATATGGCAGTCTGATGTTATCTTTGGCCGGGCAGAGAAAATCTCTGCTGGTGAGGATATGTTTGTACCTGGATATATTGCTTACAGGCCAGCCAACAATCAGACTTTTTGGAGTTATAATGCCATTCTTTTTCTGGAATATATATTTCCTGGAATGTAATATGTATTAACACTTTGTCCACTGTGCTGCACAGTGTGCTGTTCTTGCTCGTCTAAAAAGTATGTTATCGGCACTGTTGAGGTGGGGTACGGCTTAAACTACAATTTACCCAGAAGTAAAATAATAATAAAGAACAAACCATTGAAGGACCTGAATGTGAGACATGAGTAGAATCTCAAAAGTCACTTTTCAGATTGGCTTCTCAGAATGTGAGGTGATTCCTCAGTGTGCTGGTGCTACTCTACTGTGTGTGACAACTCTATATTGATTTCTCTCAGCAGAGACTGAATGATGAGAGAGACTGAGGGGTGGCAGAGACTAAAGGGGACAGAGACTGAAGGTGACAGAAACTGTAGGGTGACAGAGACTGAGGGGTGGCAGAGACTAAAGGGGACAGAGACTGAAAGTGACAGGGACTGTAGGGTGACAGAGACTGAAGGTGACAGAAACTGAAGGTGACAGAGACTGAAGGTGACAGAAACTGAAGGTGACAGAGACTGAAGGTGACAGAAACTGTAGGGTGACAGAGACTGAAGGGGACAGAGACTGAAGAATGACAGAGACTGAAGAATGACAGAGACTGAAGAGTGACAGAGACTGAAGGGGACAGAGACTGAAGGTGACAGATTGACAGAGACTGAAGGGTCACAGTGACTGAAGGTGACAGAGACTAAGGGTGACAGAGACTGCCAGTCACAGCCAGGGTCCTGCTGATGTTATTTATATTGCAACATCATTATGGAGCTGCAGAGTCTCTCATTTACATCTGTTTTAACTCCCTCCTTCCCTATCTCTCCTTTCACAAGTTCATACCTCAAGGATTTCTGATTATACAGTCCATAAAGTCGTACAAAATTAATATTGAATTTAATAGGGTCTATACAGAATTAATGCATGTTTCTGGGCCAGTTGGTTTTCTTCTGTTTGTATCGCATTCTACACTTAAACAAACAGCATTTTACAACAAATGAAACCATGGGGTTTTGCTGGAAATTAAATGCAAATGGTGCTCATATAGGAAGCATAGATTACAGCCTGGGGTGCTTGACTAGTTTCAGCCGGAGCAAAAGCTACATTTTTATTTGAATAATAAATACTTGGAATGACAATCGGTGTGTGATGGGGGGGGGGGGGGTATTCATGGACAATCAATACTGCACTAAGGCAAGCATGGCTTGTAATTGGACCCCTAGCTCATGAGTGCATTTGGTTCAATAAAAGCACATTTATAAGTAGGCAGGGCCGTCTGAAGAGAAGCAAGCCAAAACAACAGATGCACTGCATATAATCCCAGGAGGTTGCACTACTGAGCACATGGTATCATGTTGCACGTCGTCTCAAACTGAACATTTTCTTTTCCAAATGTATTTAGTAATTTATTCTAAATCCACAGCATAGGCCTTTAATTTAGTGCCGGAAAGTAATTTTTGTTGATTATCTCACTCATGATATAGTAAAGCTACTCCAATGTGGCACATGTCTGTAGGTTAGCATAATGCTATGTTTATTTAATTCATAGTATAGTAAAGATTAGCGTCACACTTTACCACTGAGTTTTAACAGAACGCTTATGAAATACTAAACACTCAGAATTTCATGATCCCAATCTATTCTTGGAATGCAAAATATATGATCAGACATTTAAGACTGCTGAGATGGTCTTAATCCAGAGAAGAGTTTGGTGTGTGACTCTGCCTTCTGGAGTTTTCTGCAGTCATTACAAACCCCAGGCTGGTACTAAGCTGGCACAGTGAGTTACAGAATTACAGTAATTCTCCATTTATTTTGCCTCTAAGCTGAAATTGAGAAGGACTCCATGTTCTGACTTTGTAAAATGATTCAAGGACATTCAGCTTTGTCTTGGCCTTTTGCATTGAGTCTTGTTTACTGGCTGAAGTTGCTTTCAATTGCATTTCACAATTACACATCAATACTACTTCTTTAAGACAATAGTAGCAACAATGTACAGTAACACAAAGAAAACCTACTAAAACAATTGCTCATCTACTGTTTGCAAGTAATAAATTGTAAATATGGACTACAGTCGCATTTATTTTCTTTATTCTTGGTGGAGTATAATATTCTATTCTTGATAGATTATTAATCATGATAAAGTTATCTTTTAGTAGACACACTTGTCAAAATGAACTTGTCTCTTCAAAGGAAAGCTTCCGTTCTTTCAGTGTTGTTGTTAATGACGACTTTAGTTTTGCACCTTTGAACACAAATCTTGGGAGGGTGTTTGCAGCAGTCAGAGCTGTTGTTGGCTCCTTGGGAGTCGTTCTTTCTACTTTGTTTTGGTCCCAGTTTTATAATTTGGAGTTAAGCCTGATGGCTGTGGTGGTAAGCTAAGAATCCTTATCCCCAGACCTTAAAGCGACAGTTCTGCCAAAAATGAAATGAAGGTACGTTTCCACTTAACCAAAATACTACCTAAATACCCAGATGGTTTTAATGAGATTTGACAAGTTTTGTAGATATTAGCTGCAGCTCACGCTGATAGAACGGACCCGAAGGGATCAAATATCATTCCGTGAACTTCACACATCCACCACTCTTGTTTCATACTAGTCCATCCGCGCAAGACTTTGCTTGGGTACACACAATTGGCGTACTTAGAGTAGAAAAAATTAGTCCTCGATGAAACTGCGCACAAATTAAGCTCTGAGGATGTTTGCTGGTAACTGTGACGTTGCTGTTGAGTTTTTCTAATGCAAAGTTTCGGCACATCGAGCGCCACAGAAATGCGGGTCTATAGAGGTCTGTTGTATCAAGGTGAACTGCATTTAGGAAAACGTGTCAAATCTAGAAAACTCGTCAAATCTCAGCCAAACTATCTGGATGGGTAGATGGTACTCTGGGTAAGTGGAAACATACTTTCATTTTTTATTTTTGGGTGAACTGCCCCTTAAACTGTGCTCTCACACTGAAATCACAGTGGATAAGTGAGTTCTGCTGTCTCATCTCTTTCCTGATCACAGCAAATGCATAAAATATCCTGTGTGGTTCTCGGAAGGGAGTTCACTCAGGAATTTTTTGGGGGGGAGGGGGGGGGGAGGTGGGGGGGTACATTTGGGGTGCCCGAGCACTTTCCCTCTTGTCCCAAGTGCCTGATGATGTGCCCCTTTGATTAGCTTTTAATAATAACGACAATGATAATAATACTAATAATAATAATAATAATACTAATAATAATAATATCTTTATTGTTGCTGTGATTTATTTTCATTAATTGGTTTTGGTGAATTCATTCACAATTTTTCTAGGTTGGTGTGCCCTTTTCCCACTTTGAGTTCCTGCCCCTCAAAAAGTCTCTGCACCTCTCTGTTGCCTTGCACAGGTACCCTTTATAGATGTAGAGAGTAATATTTCACATTCTCCTAATATTCTCCCATGCTGCTGTAGCATGTACAGTATATGAATGTTTCAGGACCAAGGTGTAACCTCTCTGTATGAAGCAGTGATTTTGGGCTTTGCTTGTGTTTCTGAAGCAGTGATTTTGGAATCCTGACCAGGGAAGGGGGGGCCTTGGTTGTGTCTCTGCAGAAGTTCATTGAATTTGAGGATGTGCTGGAGGCTGAGAAGAAGGATCTGCAGACTCATGTTGAGAATCTGGAGCTGCAGGGGAAACAGCTGGAGCTGAAGACCAAGAACTATGCCGACCAGGGTAAGTGTCTTCGAGCCTTCTCTGCTGCTGCACCCTAACAGCACCAGTGACCCACACCCCAACAGTGTGCCAGCCTATAACCCACACCCCACCAATGTGCACCAGCCTATACCCCACACCCCACCAGTGTTGTTGTAGTCTGTATTTCCGGTCACTTGTCTCCCCAGTACTGTCTCTGTGTCTGTGTTCCCTGAGCTGCTTCACTCCCCTGTACTTGTGTGATTTCACTATTCGGGTGGTTCCGGGTTTTCGTGGTTTCCCCCCTTCTTTCCAGTCTCGCTTTACTTTCTTCCTGCTGATTTCTAGTTTTACTAATTTCTACTAATCCCTACTAACTTATAGATTGTAAAGTACTAACCTCACTAATATACTAACATGTGAATATTACTAATGGACTAACACACACTAGTTTTGGGTTTTTGATAGTTTAGATCACTATACTAATACATTAACCAGTCTCCCCTTTTCCATGCTGCGCTGTAGCTCCGCCCCTTTTCTTTCTAGCCTGCTCTAACGCTGAGTTCTGCAATTGCCTGCACCTGTCTCTTGCTCTGACTGCACCTCTCTCTCTCTGCACGTGTTTTACCTGCTTCACCCAGGCCGTCTATTATCATTGTTGTCTATGTGATTCCAGTCCGCGTTTTATCAGTCCCCTGTCATTGAATTAGTTTTCCTAATGTTCTTCACCTGGATGTTGTTTGTTACTCCTCCCTCACTCACTTAACCCCTCCTTGATTGTTATCTTCCCCAGTGTATAAATGTCAGTCTTTTCCACTTGTTTCGTGTCAGAACGTTGATCATATTCATTGTGCCGATTATTTGTAAGCCTTTGTTTATTGAGATTCTTGCGACACCCCTTTGCCCGACTTCGAGTTTGCCTGCCCCTTTTGGTTTTGTTTGATCTGGTTCGACCTTCGCTTTTCTTTGACTTCTCTTTTGCCTGCCCCTTTGTACCTTCGCTATTTCTGATCTCCTGGTTTTTGACTTTTTGCCTGTCTTTTTACTTTTCTTTTGGAAACTCGATTCTGTACCGCACTCTCTCTGATCACCTGGCTTCGAACTTCGCACTGATTAAAGACGACGTTTTCTTGGATTTCCCTGGTCTGCGTGTGGGTCCTTACTCTGAACGTAACAAGTGTGCCAGCCTATAACCCACACCCCATCAATGTGGGGTATTCAAATGTTGGGGTTGTAAACAAAAGACAAATTAAACTAAATTAATTCAAAACTAAAACAAATTCCCTTGCTGCTTATCTGCCAGCAGACATTTATTAGGGTATTTAAATGTTTAAAACATAACATGCTCGTAACATGTTTTGCCCTTGTAGTCAAGATAAGGATTGTGCTTCAGTATCAATGTTATTAAAAAAAAAAAAGAATACTATTGCATAGAAAATAATGGAATATATGGAATGGAATAATTCACATGGGTGGCTTGTGAATGTTGATTATTATTTGACTGTTTGTTGGGTGCATTCTGCGAACATTGTCAGGATGCCTTAATTTAATCACCCTGGCTATAATGGCTGACAGGAAGAGGAAACCTTGTTTGGCTCATTACGTGTGGAAGTGCTCAATGTCCTGACGGCAAGAGGCGAGTTGCTAATGCCCTTTCCTCCTCTGCAGTCACCAGATTGGAGGAGCGAGAGTCCGAAATGAAGAAAGAGTACAATGCTCTTCATCAGCGGCACACAGAGGTACGCTAACCGCTAAACAAGCATTGTGTATAGGTACAAAAACTACTTACAGCTAGGTACGCTAACCACTAATAACCATTGCGCACAGGGTCACACACTATTTACAGCTAGGTATGCTAACCACTAATAACCATTGCGCATACGTACAAAAATCACACACATCCGGGTATGCCAACAGCTAATAGCCATGGCGCAAAGGGGTATCTGCTAAAATCCATTGTAGATGCAGGTGCACAGACTGCTAGCAGTCATGGCACACAGAGGTATGTTAACTGATAGCAGCATTGGTAGGTCTGAGGAGGACAGCACAATACTGGTCTCTATTGCACAACCTCTTAGAGCTTTCACCTACTGTACACCTGAAGGTATTTAAAAACCATCATGGTTTTGGTTTTAAAGAATTTCAACCCTAATTTGGCACACCTGACTCTACTAATTAGCAGATCAACAAGATCTTGAGCTGTTGAATGGGGTGCGCTTTGTTAGGGTTGGAGTGAAAACCTACATGATCTTCAGAAATAGGGTTGGTTACCACTGATTTAAAGGATAAAGTCCACATTCTGTTGTGTGGATAACACCTCAGAACAATGGGGTAACAGACTAAATTCTCATACTCTGTTTCAGTATGCTAACACTTACATATCAATGAGAATTTCTGCAGGGTCGCCTCAAACCCAAACTCTCTGCTTCTAAAGACTCTTTAAAAGGAAGATATGGTTTGTGAAACATTAATTTCTTTAAATTGGCTGAATTGTTATAGAAAGACTTAGTCAAAATTAGGTTGGCTTAGCCTTCCCAGCTACATAAGACATGCTCTGTAAGTATTGGTAATTTTCCATTGTGACAAAGCACAACTCTGGAAATTGGGTCAGACTCATAGTAGCGTGGGCTTATATGCCAATCAAGCCTGTTATAAATGTGGCATGAGGGGGCCAGGCTCATTAACACTGACTCATGACGCTTTAGTGTGTTTCCAGTAGTCTTTCTGATCACATAGACCAGGGGTGTCAAACTGAATCCCAAGGGGGCCACAGTCCCTCTGGGTTTTTTGTGGTTTCCTTTCAATAAGCTGCCAATTAAGGCCTTGAGAACGAGGCATGTGGATTCCTTGGCCAGTCATTGACTTTAATGAACCTCTGGTGCCAAAAACACCTTGAAAACCAGCAGACACTGCGACCCTCCTGGACTGGAGATTGACACCTGTCACACACACACACACACACACACACAGACAAACCTCTGCTGATGCTGATTTTCAGATGATTCAGACGTACATGGAGCACATCGAAAGGTCCAAGATGCAACAGGCCGGGAGCAACAGCCAATCGGAGGCCACCGGGTGTGGACGAACGTGAGAGACCTTCTGATTTGACGCTGGAATGTTCTTGCTTGGGCGTGGAGAGGCATGCAGTGTATGAGTCGACAGCAGAATGAATGGGCCAGGCAGACCGAGCTGAATGACTGTAAAAGCCTGCAGGCATCAGTCCTGTTTCAGTTCAGATGAATTCATGTTCAGTCTGACCTCTGTGTACGTGGTGTGTATGTTGACCTTTACCATATTATCACCAGCAGATAGATCAGTATAGCATCACAAATGGATTTTGTGGTGATGTTCTCCCTCAGTCTGTCTGCAGTTCTTAGAGTTTGCATGTATACTAGGGTGTGCTTGTGTGTTTGTGTGTGTGTTTGTGTGTGTGTGTGCGTGTAGGTGTGTGTGTGTGTGTGTTTGTGTGTGTGCGTGTGTGTGCGTGTGTTTGTGTGTGTGTGTGTGTGTATGTTTGTGTGTGCGTGTGTGTGTGTGAGTGCAGTGGCCTTATGGCTGTCTCTAATTAGTATTTATTTGTGTTTTTTCTCTTCTGTTTTATGCTTTGCTGCAGTCAACGCCATGGCTGGAGGAAAAGGTAAATTGTACCCTCACCTGTACCTTCACCTGTAACCTCAACTGTACCTTCACCTGTACCCTCACCTGTACCTCCACCTGTACTTTACCTGTACGTCACCTGTACTGTCACCTCTATCTTCACCTGTACTTTATCTGTACTTCACCTGTACCCTCACTTGTACCCTCACCTGTACCTCCACCTGTACCCTCTCCTGCACCATCTGCTGTATTATAAACTTTGTCCCCACCTGTGCCCTTACCTATGTCCTTACTGGTATCATAACCTGCACCCTCACCAGTATCATAACCTGTAAAATCACCTGTATTCTCACCTGTATCATAACAGGTACCTTGACCCACACCCTTCCACCGACATTCTAACCCCTACCACCTCCCGTCTGCAGTCTCAGGCAGGGGAGAAAAGAAATGCAGTTTAAAGTCTGTTTCCTGTCCAGAGCATTTCCACATGCTGCCCCTGCCCTTTCACTTTTAGCTGTGAGAAATGATGAGGCATGCTTCAAAGTTTCATTCGCTATCCCAGCAGCTAGCGATTAGCGGCAAAGTATCACCCCAAATGGTCTGAGGCATGCTTAAAAGTTTAATTCGCTGTCCCAGCAACTAGCGATTAGCGGCAAAGTGTCACCCCAAATGGTCTCTTTGGGTTTCTGAGGTGACTGAGTCCTCAATGTGAGCAGCAGAGGAGTCTAAATACTCCTTTGCTCTGAAAGGCAGGAAACAGAAATGTGTGTTCTGCGTCGGATATTGACGCCTGATGCCTGACTTAGCTAACCGAATTAACTGACCTCCGTTGCCTGCTGCCTCACGGATAGCGGGGGTTCCGACGCTCGACCGTCTGCCAGAGCTCTAGCCAGGTAGCGGCCTGCTGTGTCCCGTGGTCTCGCCGATAGTGGCCCTGTCTGTGTCTGTGTGCGGCTGTGACGGGTAATGTCGAAGACCGTTTTCCTAAACGAGGGCATAGATGTTACTATGGCTACGGCCTCCACTTCTAATAATAATAACAGGACTAGGCAAGCCTGGTTCAGCCGGACCCTGGGTATGGCCTGCGAGGAACACTGTCTGTCAGAAACTGGAACCTTTGACCCATGACGTCTTTTCCCTAAATGCTACTGGACGCTCTTTTCACATAGGTTTGAGAAGACACTTCCTCTTTATTTAAAGTTAAAATGATATAATTTCTATTTTTATTTTGAATCAATAGCAAAACAAGTCTTTGAATCCAAGGTTTGGTGAGCACCATACCTTGCACACCTAAACAAGGTATCTGGCTATTGATAGCCAAGCTAGCTCCAGTAGTAAATGGACATCTGCGAAGTAGCTAGTTAGCTATCGGTAAGCTTTCTGAACACCATTAAATGCTTGCTACTTATAACTAGCCATTGAGCTATAATATATAAACTAATTAGCTAGCAAGCAAACTAGCAGTTTTTTTTGGGTGCTTTGAACTTATCCAACAAATATACAATGAGCTCTAGGCTAATAACATAATGCTTGCTAGCTAACTACCTGCAACACATCCAGAGTTGTGCTGTTTTTCTGTCGTTAAGTTATCTCACTCACCTGGCATCGCTAGTTAAGATTAAAATCAGCAAGTAATGCTCACCACTGCTCACACACATTTCTACAATGGGGAGTCAGCCAGCCCCTCAGTTAGAGACATTCAGTGTTCTTGGCTGGCCCTCAGGGTCCGTCAATAATAATAATAATAATAATAATAATAATAATAATAATAATAATAATATTATTATTATAATAGTAATAATATAGAGTGTGTCTGCGTTAGTGCTGTGTGCATGAGAAGGTGTGTGTGTGTGTGTGTCAGTGTCATGCACATGAGGAGGCCTGTGTAAATGGAGAATGGGTTTAGAATGGCTTTGGAGTTGGGATACAGTGGTGCTGTGTGAATGAGGTGTGATAACTGCGGTGCTTCCCAGCCGAGGGGCAGAGGAAGAGACCCTGTGGATCTCTGATTCCTCACACTGTCCTCTGCCTGCATGCAGTAGCGTTCTCACTGTCGATGTCTGGTGCCCATATGGTTTTCATGGGAGCTGCGATCTTTGTAGCATCTCAGCCTTTGTGGTGCTTTGTGCTAATGTGTGGGAAGTCATTGCAGTTATTTGGCTGGGTGTTCTTCATACACATTCTGCACATTTTAGCTTCGCCCTGGTCTCGTGCTTGTCTGTGGAAGCAGGGTATTGCCAAGCTGTTTTTGCTGTCTTCTCTGTCCTGCTTCGATGACTTTCTTAATCCAGGTGAAATGTAATGACTTCCTTTACTGATGAAAAGTATTCTGTCTGACACGTTATCTCTCTTTCTCTCTCTCTCTCCCCCTCTCCTTCTTTCTCCTCCATCAGCAGTAAGACAGACCGCCCCCCTTCGCTGAGCTTCTTCCCCAACATGGACGGGATGGTACGTGGTTGTCTGGGCGGGGCTAGGGTGGTCCCGGCTGTCTGAATGGCACCCCCCCCCCCCGCCTCCCCCCGGTGGAGGTCATGTTGCTCTCCTCCTGTCATACAAGCCTCCAGTCAGTTTACAGACCTGAGAAAAGCCTGCTTGCATCACGCAGACAGAGCCAAGGCTGGAGTCTGGGGCAGTATGAGCGATCGCCATGCCAGCCTAGAGGCATTCACTTAAAGATTATAGTGTCGCTAACCCAGGGACGTCTGGGCTGCTCTGCTTGCCCTGTTGCCATCGCGACCCTGATCTGGATCAAACGGTTAGAAAATGGATGGATGGTATTATTAATCTACAGTACATCCATAGACACTCATTGCAGATATATGGTGCTTCTGTGTAAGCGGTCATAGGAACTTAGTAAAAGAGCACACAGACTTGGTTTTAGCTACAAATTAAAGGTTTGATCCGTTTCAGAAAACTTTCAGAGAATGACTCAAGCAGCTTTTTTAATGTAGAGTATAGCCATGCATTTGACAGAATTGTTGGTTTTGGGCTGAGTTTGACTGCTTCGTCTTTAAATTTCAATGAAATATGCTTAGATGTGTTTAAAAGCCTTCTCTGTAGGATATATGACTGCTCTACCCTGGGTCTTGTATTTCAAAGACAGTCTGAAAGCAGGAAGAATAAAATTGGGCATGTGATTGTCGGTAGCAGTTGAATTAATTGGCCTATTTCTAATATTTTCAATCACACTGAGATCTGGACTGCAGTGAACAGGACATGTATAATACAGACCTTCGTTCCTCTATATCTCTGTTATCCCTGTTACTCAGATCACGGCCCTCAAGGGCCAAGAACTGATTCTCCATCCTCCCCTTTCCTGGGAGTCAGGTGTGAAAACAGTCTGGCCAATCAGTAGCAATGATTATGCTGTTAATTACCTGGGAGAAACAGAAAACCAGGGTTGGATTTGGATTTGAGGACCAGATTTGAGTATCCCTGATTAAGGCTGTGTGTTTGTCACGGAAGTCGCGGGTGTCACGGTTTCCAAGATTTATGCCATTTTTTTTGCCATTTCGATTTCCGATTTCCTCTGTTTCTAATGTTTTCCGTGATTCTTTTGGCAGCACTGTTATTTGTATAGGCGTATGCATTTTAACAATACTGTCAAATGCTGGGAGAAACAACGTGTGACAATGTGTGTGGATTCTGGATAGTGCTGGGATCAGGATTCCCATCCTTGTCACTTGTTGCAGTCGGATGTTTGACGGTCCCTGTCAACAGTGTTGATGCCCAGCGCTCCTTCCCCTCTTACAGTAACATTCTGTGACAAGAGGTGCTCCATCATAGACCAAACCTAGCAATGAATGTACAACCTGCTGTACAAAAACAAACCTAAAAAAAGAAATAAAATCGGATACACGGTAACTGTGTTTTATTTTAGTAATGCAATTTGAGCATGCTCTATTTAGAACAACATTCTGTTAATTAAAGGCAAAAGGGCATGCTCTTTCTTTTCGCGATTACACCAGCCTATCAATATTTTACTCTATTTGTTGAAATTTTGAAACTTCAAACTCTTGTCACTGTTGTTACAGTTGAGCCATGTTATTTCAATCATATTCCACTGCTGCACATGAGATCAATTAATTCATTTAATAAATACATGATTTTTTAACTCCATGATTTCTTCCACATCTTTCTGTGTTTTTCAACAACTTTGTTGTGACTGCTAATATTTTCAGCAATAAACACCCAGCCTTATCCATGGTGTATATCATCCTGCCCCCCCCCCCCCCCCATGTTCTCTGTTACCATAGAGGCACATGCTGTACGCTTTACAGAAGGCATTTCCATTTTTTCATGCCCCTGAATCAGAATTCGAAGCGTTCATACAGCATGCAGGTTGTTTTGTTATGAAAACTGTCTGGTTTGAGAAAGGACCAGTCTGGTAATGCATGTGAAATGAACTGCTTTGTCTGAAAAGTGTCTGTGACCCTCATACCTGCCTTGCATCGTGTTTCTGCGAGTTCTCCAGGGAGAACGTGGTGTTATTTTCCTTCCCTATCCCTCGCCGGTTTATTGATTGAAACTGTGCCCTCCCCTCAGGGTGCTCTCTGTCCCCGCTAGACGGGGTTGTACACACCGTGCGGGTTGCGTCTGCAAGATGGCATCTGCCCTGTTTTTGTGAACAGCCTGTGCTGCCGTGCCCAAAGAAACTGTATTATTTCAAGGAGGATAAATCAATACGTTTCAATTATTTAATTTCCAGAAATGTTAAGGCTTTGGTAGTGATGTCATCATATATGGAAATCCAAGTCAGATACCGTCAGAGATAAGTCACAGATAAGTCAGAGGTCTCTTTCTCGATGCGTGCTTGGTTTCCCTGGAGACTGTGTTCATAATGCACCGAGAACATGCAATAATGGCAGTCGTTGGTCGAAAACCCATTGGCATATGGAACGACTGAAATATGGGACGCATATTGTCAGAATAAGTTGGGAAAAGGGGCTGTAATATGGGGCTGTTGTGGAATGACAGGACATCAGGTCACCCAAGTCAGTATTTAGCCTGAAGCTACTCTTCAGACTTGTAAAACACACTTAGCACCAGTGGGTTAGCTTGCAGCTTCAGTTCAGACTTGCAAAGCACACTTAGCACCAGTGGTTAGCATGCTGCTACTGTTCAGACTTGAAATGCCCACTTAGCACCAGTAGTTAGCATGCTGCTACTGTTCAGACTTGTAATGTATACTTAGCACTAGTAGTTAGCATGCTGCTACTGTTCAGACCATAGACTATTTCATTGTTTTTCTTCATTCTCATCCTTTTATTGGTCTGTGGCATTCTGTTTATGATAATCCTTTTCATCATAAAACACACAATAACTTTCCAGTGAGAAGCTTCGTGTTATTTAATATTAAACTTTAGAGAATCTTAACTGCAGAATTATAAGGACCTCTGTGACTTCAGCAGCAGCCAATCAGAGAGCGCAGAAGGATTGTTTTTTGTTTTTTGTTTTCTGTCCCGCCCTCTCCCCGGGCAGGAGGACGGGTCCGAATCGGGGCAGTCCTCAGCGGCGGCCACGCCCAGCAGCGCGGGCACCACGCCCACCTCGTCCGTGCCCTCGGCCTCCGTCACGCCCCTCAACGAGGCCTTCCACCCCGTGGCCGAGCCCGGCGCGGCCCGCCGGGGCAACAAGAGGAAGAACGGCAAGCGCCTGAGCAGGAACATGGAGGTGCAGGTCTCCCAGGAAACGAGGAACGTCAGCATCGGTGAGACCCCAGAGAGGACAGCCCTGTACATGCAGGCTATATCCCCTTAAACACCCCTATACTTGCAGGCTATATCCCCTAAAGGACAGCCCTATACTTGCAGGCTATATCCCCTTAAACATCCCTATACATGCAGGCTATATCCCCTAAAGGACAGCCCTATACATGCAGGCTATATCCTCTAAGGTCACCCCTATACATGCAGGCTATATCCCCTTAAACACCCCTATACATGCAGGCTATATCCCCTAAGGACAGCCCTATACATGCAGGCTATATCCCCTAAAGGACAGCCCTATACATGCAGGCTATATCCCCTAAGGTCACCCCTATACATGCAGGCTATATCCCCTAAGGTCACCCCTATACATGCAGGCTATATCCCCTAAGGACAGCCCTATACATGCAGGCTATATCCCCTAAAGGACAGCCATATACATGCAGGCTATATCCCCTAAGGTCACCCCTATACATGCAGGCTATATCCCCTAAGGACAGCCCTATACATGCAGGCTATATCCCCTAAGGTCACCCCTATACATGCAGGCTATATCCCCTTAAACACCCCTATACATGCAGGTTATATCTGCTACATGCAGGCTGTGCCATTATGATAGTAGCATTAGCGTGCTCTCCTGTGCTGTTCCCAGTTCAGTGAGAGATTAGCATTGGTTATTCTGCAGTGCATGATTCATTGGCCCTTGTAGTGTGTGTAAGGTATCTGATCTCTTGCTGTTGTGTCCAGGGATGGGCAGCAGTGATGAATGGTCTGAGATCCCAGACATCACCCCAGAGGCGGAGATGTACATGGACCCGCGTGTCTACGGCGGGGGAAACAGGTGCCCCTTCCTGCCTGAGCCCCCCCCCCCCCACACACCTTTTACAACATCTCAAATCTTTCATTCATGACTTCACATGCAAGCCCTTCCAGCTTCTGAAAGGCCAGCTTGGTTAATCTGGGCTCTAAACAAGTAGAAATCAGGAGTGAGATTGCTTCTAATCACATCTCACTCATTACATCCACAAATAATACTTTTAAGTTCCTTTATTTTAATGTCAAAAAAAGCATAAAAAATTAATTTGTGGAAATTGACTGTGATGAATATTAGTGATCATGACAGATGGGATTTCACAGGCGTGGCTTGAGGAAGAAGGTGGATATAAGTGTAATGTAGAGGGGGGAAACCGATCAGAAGGATAGAATCAATAACAAGAACTGGGGGTGTAGACTTTCTGAGTAAAAGGTAATTTAATGTGAAGGAACTTTCAGGAATTGGTCCTTATATTGCAAGAGTGTATGTTCAGTTGTCTACTTGGCTTTGGGTGGAGTAGCTTGCCAGATCATGTGATGGAGGAAAAGACCCTTGAGGTATTCAGTTCTTCACAGTGCTGGGTACCCTCTAGCCAGGTTTTAGTTTTCACCAATTACTCCGGCTAAATGAGTTCATTGGCTGTGCACACCAACACTGGTTCACTTGTAAATTAAATCACAGTGAAATGTTTCAGATAGAGACAAAAGAACCATCTTTGGCTGCCATTCATGCGCTTATCAAGCAATGTAGCTAAAATGTCAGATGGTATAAATGTTAGGGCTAGTTATGTAATTAAGGCTAGAAGTTGGCCTGATAACTGGAAACAGATATGGCTCTCATTGCCCTCCTCTGCTTTAGTCTGTAGGTAAATGATAGTCTGTTCTTGTCATTATGTAGTCCTGCGCTCTTATTTGTCACTGATATCTGTATTTTCTTCTTTGCAGCCCATCACATGGAATCATCAATGAAGCGTTTGGCATCAACACGGACTCTTTGTACCATGAAATCAAGGACGCCAAGTCAGACATCATAGGAGACGTGGACGCAGGGGCCGAGTTGCTTGGTATGGGCAGGGTTGAATTTTGGTCTGGGTTTTCATTGCGGAGTAATGAGCCTTGTGTGTTGCAGATTACATAATTAGAAGCAGATGAGTCACTCATTATATCTTCATTGTCTTGACAAGGCCTACAAGCAGAGAGGTGACAGGAGGGTGCTTATGGGAACTGTAGTTTTCTGGGTTCTGCAACTGATTTTGAAAAATTGTAGTCTACCTGTCAGCCTTAATTATAGCTAAGAACGCATAATATTTTGAAATTGTAAAAGCTGCATTCATGCACTGCCTCCACCTGTTTTAGAACAGGGGTGTGTTGTGTGGTTATCACGTTGAAAGCTCCACTGTGCATCGGTTCCGAAATATCAAATTTCCCGAACTGCTGAGTGCTTTTATTGGTCGCTGCCGGGCCCTTGAGTATCCGTGCTTCTGTCCCTGTGATTTCCTTGCTCCTGTCTTTGTGTGATGGGTTTCTCTTCTCCTCCGAAGGTGGCGGTTTGTTTCGCTTCCTTTCGGAGCCTTGTCTGACCCTCTCTCTGTGCTTCCTGTCTCTCTCTCTCTCTCTCTTCCTGTACGCGCTACCGCTGGACGCGCCTCTAGGGGAGTTCTCAGGTGTGTACCTGCGCTCGCCGTTTGGCGGCGTCGCTAACCTTCCGCTATGCTGGCGTACGCGTGCGACCCCCCCCAGCCCCACCCCCCCCCACCGCCTGACCCCCCGCGCTCTGCCACGCCTCCGCAAGCTTTTGTCCAATCACAGCTGAGCACAGCTATGCAGTCTTTTTTCCTTCCATCCAACATTCCGTTTAATTTAACTTTTATTTACGTAACTAAATTTGTTTAACACAATTCAAATGAAGTTGGGATTTACATATCATCTGAATTTGATAGGCTGGACAAACTGGCAGTGGAAAAGAATGTATGGGACTATAAATTTCACATGGTTGTGTATTTGTGCAGTTTCTTCAATTATTCTTACGTTTGTTCTTAAAAATGTTCCTACAAAAAACCAAGATGGGATTCATGACACGTGCAGAACTTTGCTTATCCCAGGTGTATGAGGTGATGAATGCTGGCTGTTTGTAAATTTTATGCGCAGTTCTGTTCATGCGATTAGCCAAAGTTAACGGCCAGGAAAAAATACAAATAGATTAAAAAATGATGAATGCTGAAATGTTCCTGGAAACGTTCTTACTCACAGTTTACGATCAAATGTGATCGTACGCATGTTTCATAAAAGAGGCCTAATGAGTCTTATGAGTGTAATTAGCATTACTCATTTGACCACAGCCCAAGACACATGACAACAATACCCTGGCACTTCAGATGAAAACAGCCAGTTTTCTTTGAAAGAACAGGGAAGACTGGAGTCTGACAAAGGGTTTTGTTGTCATGTCATTTTAAATACCTACAGCAGGTATTTATGATTTGACAAGCATTTACGAGTCCTAGCTGTTCCTTAGCAAAATATCACAAAGAGCGGAAAACCATGGTTTTTAAACTAAACATTGTTCTTTTAATTATTTGCGGATTCACAACTTCCAAAGGTATTGTTGTCCATGATACCCAATCCTTGTCTCTTTAAAGATCTTGTATTTTTCAGAACTAGGAAATATTATGTAAAGGAATAAGATAGCTGAGTGGCCATCATTTATTCTGTTTCTTCAATAAGTGCAGTGCATTAACTACCATAACTCAAAACTGAGAAAATGGGTACACCTTAGTTTAATTATGTTCCTCAATAACGTTTTAAAATCTTCAGCTTACCTCAACTGAATGCTCAAATTCTGTCCCTCCAGTTTAAAAAATAAGATTAAGTCCTCTTTTTATGAAAATGCACTAACTATAAGTAACTATAGTTGTCTTCACGTGCAGTGAAATTTTCTTGTAAGTGCAACACAGATTAAATTTAATATGTGCATGGATGTACTCTGAGTTAATTAACATATGTCGTATTGAGTTTTAAAAAAACAAACAATGAAAAGGACAGGGTAATAAAACATTTGTAGACAATCATCCCCCAAAAAATAACATGAGATTTAACTGAGTATGCAGTAGTTTTTCTCTTGTTTTTATTTGGTTGAATTGTCTCATTACTGTTGAGTGGAACTGAAAGTGATTACGGACATTTACTCTGAAGTGAATCCACATATACAGAATTCTGCTTGGGGTATGCAATTACACTGTGCTGAATCTGACCTATTCTAGGTGACAAACTGTAGTCTCCATTGGTGACTGTGGGGTCCTTCAAGGTTCAGTCCTGGGTCCCATTTTTTTCTCCCAAGTCACTACTTGGTCATGTTATTCATAGACGTGATGTATCATTCCACATGTAAACTGATGATACTCAGCTCTGTTGATCTTTTAAACCCAGTGACATCACGTTAGTAAGTTGACTCATATAAGACATAAAATCCAGCAGAATTTTATACAATTCTGGGCTGTTGTTGTGAAGTGTATGACAAAGCAGATTTAATCTAATCTGGGCTCTCTTGTTTTATATTTTGGGCCGCTGCTGTAGCAGCTCACTGTTTTTGTCGAGTGAGTGTCTCCAGGAACCTTGGTGCCTCTTGGAACCTTGGCGTTATTTTTGGCACGGATCATTTTGGCACAGACATTTGAGAAGTATTAAAAAAAGACTCCAGGCCTGCTGGCCTACGAGAAATATATCTAATATTAGGTCAAACATGGTCACATTATTTCTTCTCAACTCGATTGTTGAAATTCTCTGTTCTAATGCCTGAGCCGAGATACTATCCCTTCTGCACTTACTTTAAAATTTGGCTGCCCGGGTTCTTTAAGGCAAGGCTTAGTTTATCTGCAGGAAAGTAAGTAGCACAAAAATTGTCAACATCCGAGAAGTTAAACTGCAGCATTTGCATGGACACTTTGGTTAACTTACATACGGCAAGAAACGTAACCCTAGAAAGCCAAGTGCACTTTTTGTATTTGGGTATGGTGGCTTGTTGACAGTATCACCTGCAAGCGAAGTGTCCTTTCATAGCTACTGTTAGTCAGCTAAATTCAAAATGGTGATGGGCAAACATCCAGTAACCCATCTGTCTCGGCTAAGCTGGCGGGACATAATGGTCAACAAATGACTCTAGGTTTCGAGTAGACATCACTGAGTGCATCAGAAAGAAAAATGCTTTCTCATTAATTGCAGTCTGGATTGAATCAAATGGGTGGCCAGCTAACATTGCTACGGGCAGGGGTTAGAAGCAGTTAGCTCTGGGTTCCAAGAAGTTATATTTATATTTTATTAATGGGCTAAAATAGTTTCCTGAATAATCTACCGAGTAATTGAACGAATTGAAAAAATTTGCAGAGTAATGTTTAAACATTTCACAGTCCCTAAATTCTTTATGTTGTCTATACTATTATTGTGTAAAATGGTTTAGGTGCCGTGGTTGGACTACTCTTCAAATACACTTATTATTATAAACTCAAATTATTATTTTGCAGTGGTATGATTGTTTTACAGGAGATCTGAGGAGAAATTATAGTCAGGAGATATTAGATTCAGGAATTTACCCAGGCCATAATTATAATTCAAGCTATCAACCCAAGAGCAGGAAAAGTAGTCAGTTTTGAGACTTGGATTCACACGCACCTTC
This sequence comes from Anguilla rostrata, assembly GCF_018555375.3. Taxonomy (NCBI): domain Eukaryota; kingdom Metazoa; phylum Chordata; class Actinopteri; order Anguilliformes; family Anguillidae; genus Anguilla; species Anguilla rostrata. The sequence goes on along the minus strand of NC_057949.1, from coordinate 15,794,598 downwards.
ATCATTAAAATCATTTAGCGCCAAACCCCATCTTCTTCTTCTTCATCCCAAAGTCTGAGGAATGTTGCTGATTGGCTTCTCTTTCTTCTCTTCCTTTCTTTCTTGCTCCGCCCCGCCCCTCGCTGTATGTGCGCTCCTGCCCCCTGCTGGATTTCACATTCAGTGCGGGATGATTTTTTCGGTAAGGCACGTTGGCCTTGTGCATCATTTCACTGTCCCCCCCCCCCGTGTTGTGTAGGCTAACACTCCAACATGGCAACCCTTCCCCTGCTCCTATGACACCTCTCTGTGCTGTGAGCTGTTATTTGAGCGTTTAGCTCAAAAGGAGAAGATTACGGTTTATTTTCTTTTGGGTCATCCCTGATGTCATTGGCTGAGGCTTTATTGCTTCATCATCTGAAGTGTTCACAGGTTCATGCACCTCTTATCTTAAATACATCCCCAGTTATTCTGGAGTTTGTTTTTGGATATATTTTTTCCGGTTACTAAAGTTGTGTCTCACTGTTCATTCCAATTATACATCGCCTGAGGGAGGATGACGTGGATATTGCGATTTTGTATATTACATTTGTAGGAGGAGGATACAGAGCTTGTTTTATTGAATTTATTTATCAGACACTGCTGGAGAGGCTTACATTGTGGCATAATATATTACGCAAATATAAAACCTCAAGAATGAGCTTGTCAGTACAGAATAGGAAGTAACATATTGTCCTACAGTAGATTTAGTCATCATTTGTCATCACATAAATGCAGGCATTAGTTTATACTTTCACAAAGACAGTCGGTGAGTTCAATTACCATTAAAAAGAATGAACAGAACTGTATTTGCATTGAAAGAAATCCTTGAGCCACAGAGAAATTGGAATGACGTGTTAAAGTAGTGCTAGTGTCTTGTTAGTCTTGTACAGGTAGGCAGCTCTACAACGATCAATATAAAGATCATTTTTGTTTCATGTGGTTAAAATAATAGAGGCTAGGAGCTATAGCCAAGTCTGAAATAATCAATTTTCTTTTGAAATCAGGGAGAACCTAATATTTTCTCTTTTGCAGAATCCTTATGATAGATGAGATGTGATGAGATGGTGATGTATGATTCTGCTCGACTGCCTTATTGAAATGGGATGTGATATAACTGGAATAATTCCACGCTAATGCCTTGCATTTTTGTGGAAACACGTTCATAGTCCAAGACCGAAAACCGAGAGTGAATTTCCTCTCACACGCCGAGCATAAGCAGACTGTCATTTTGACAGCCCTGCATCGCGGTTCTAATGCTCTGCTGAGCCTCTCACCAGTAGGGACATTAACTGTTTTGTCGGTTTAGATAAATCACAGGAGCGTGACAAGCTCTTCTCAACCCATCCTTCCCTGCTTCATTCACCTCCACTAATTATGTACAAGTGGAGAGCCTGGATCGGTCCTCGCGCATTGTTTCAGATCCGCCTCTTTTTGCTCATTAGTATTTGTGCGGGTTTTGTTTTGCTTCCCGTGATCGCTTCCTGCCCTATCTGTGCGTGTGACGTTGCCTCTCTTGGGTTCGTTTGTGGATTAGTGCAGTTCTTCAGTGGCCCCTCAGCACTGTCTCTGCTAACATCCATCTTGTCAATGTCCATTCTATTGCAGGAATGGGGAAGGAAGTAGAAAACCTGCTGACGGAAAACAAACAGCTCCTGGAGACCAAGTAAGAGCAGCTAGCTTTGGTCAGAGAGCAGTGATCAGTGATTAGAGACCAGTGAACAGTGATCAGTTAGCAGTGAGAAGTGAGCAGTGATCAGTGAGAAGTGAGCAGTGATCAGAGAGCAGTGATCAGAGAGAAGTGAGCAGTGAGCAGTGATCAGAGAGCAGTGATCAGTGAGAAGTGAGCAGTGATCAGAGAGAAGTGAGCAGTGTTCAGTTAGCAGTGATCAGTGAGAAGTGAGCAGAGAGCAGTGATCAGTGAGCATTGATCAGTGAGAAGTTATCAGCGATCAGTGAGAAGTGAGCAGAGAGCAGTGATCAGTGAACAGTGATCAGAGAGTAGAGAGCAGATGATGAGGTGGGACGTGGGAGCTCAGTGTACCTGAGGTGGGAGCTCAGTGTACCTGAGGAGGGAGCTCAGTCTGCATCACGTCAAGTGGCAGTTTGACCTGAGAATGCAGAGAATGGCATCTTCATTTTTTATATATTTTTTTCCAGAAATGCTCTGAACGTTGTGAAGAATGACCTGATAGCAGAAGTGGACAAGCTGTCGAGTGAGATGAAATTCCTGAGCGAAGAGCTGGAGACCGTGAAGCAGTCCAAAAACAAGGTGGACACAAAAGTTAAGGAGCTGGAAGAGGAGCTCAAAAGGTGGGGCCCAGAATTGAGACACAGAAAACAGTAACCACTCCAAATACCTAATGAGGAGAACAGACCCTTCAGCCCATCCATCACTCACCATTTACCTACATATTACAGTATCCATCACTCGCCATTTACCTACACACTACAGAGTGCCAGTGATGTCTCTGGTTGTTCTATCCCATCATGCTCAAACTGATGAATGAATATGAGCCAGAGTCCGACTTTTCAGAGCCTGAATGGTGAACTGTTGAGTACCTCCGGCACATAGTCACCTGTGTTCATTAAGTCTGATAAATTAATATTAATCAATTACGTTTAAGAATCTAGATTTAAGTTTGGATGGAGCAAAAACCAGGAACGTCGCTTGCATTTCAGGTTCAGGGTTGCTTAGTAACCACAGTGTCTATTACTGAATCCAGTCTAGACAAGGTAAAGTCTACTACTGTACCTGGTAAGCTGTGCCACCCATTAAAAACTCTCAGTGTATAGAGATACTTCCTTTGTAAAGAGATACTTCCTGTGTAAAGAGATACTTCCTGTCTAAAGAGGTACTCCCTGTGTAAAGAGTTACCTCCTGGTATTTGTGTGACATTTACTTAATTTGCTCATTTCCCCTATGCCTCTTTTTTCTACTGACAGAACTCAACCTGAGAACTCTATTATACATTATATTTAACTATGTTAAAAACCTCAAATCAAATCCCTCTTTAGTCTGCTTTAAAATGAAACTCGTCTGTGTTGCCGTGGCGAACAGAGTTAAACTGGCTGTGTAACTCTTCCTCTCCACCTGCAGGCTGAAGGCGGAGGCCCTGGGAGCGTCTCTGGACTCCAGGGAGGAAGGAGGCGAGGATGTGAGTGTGAGAAATGCACACAAGGGACACAACCACAAAAATAATAATAATTATAATTATTATTATTATAACAATAACAATACTAATAATAATATAATAATCATAATAACAACACCAACAACAATATTCATAACAACAGCAACAACAACAACAATAATAATAATAATAGCAACAACAACAAAAACAAGAGAATCTGCAGCTTGTGCTATTTTGCCATGCTGTAAGCATGGCTAGTCTGTGCTGTTTCGTTGAGGTGTAACCTTAGCTAGCCTGCACCGTTTCGCCGTGCTGTAACCGGGCCCTGTCCCGCTGTCCCCGGCAGTACTCGTCGCCGCTGCAGGACGACGTGCCGATCACGCAGAGGAGGCGCTTCACGCGGGTGGAGATGGCGCGCGTGCTGATGGAGAGGAACCAGTACAAGGAGCGGCTGATGGAGCTGCAGGAGGCCGTGCGCTGGACCGAGATGATCCGGTGAGTTCGGCTCCTCCGCCCGCGCTGGGTTGCAGCGCCCATGCGCGAGAACCCCCCCGTCATGGGTTTGATGATGGATATTAATGAGCATGGGTTTGATGATGGATATAAATGAGCATGGGTTTGATGATGGATATAAATAAGTTTGGGTTTGATAATGGATATAAATAAGTTTGGGTTTGATAATGGATATAAATAAGCATGGGTTTGATGGATATAAATGAGCATGGGTTTGATGATGGATATAAATGAGCATGGGTTTGATGATGGATATAAATGAGCATGGGTTTGATGATGGATATAAATGAGCATGGGTTTGATGATATAAATACGCATGGGTTTGATGATGGATATAAATGAGCATGGGTTTGATAATGGATATAAATGAGCATGGGTTTGATAATGATATAAATGAGCATGGGTTTGATGATGGATATAAATGAGCATGGGTTTGATGATGATATAAATGAGCATGGGTTTGATGATGATATGAATAATCATGGGTTTGTTGATGGATATACATAAGATTGCGTGTTATGATGGATATAAATAAGTTTGGGTTTTATGATGGATATAAATAAGTTTGGGTTTGATGATGGATATAAATAAGTTTGGGTTTGTTGATGGATATAAATATGCATGGGTTTGATGATGGATATAAATAAGTTTGGGTTTTATGATGGATATAAATAAGTTTGGGTTTTATGATGGATATAAATAAGTTCGGGTTTGTTGATGGATATAAGTTTGGGTTTGATAATGGATATAAATATGCTTGGGTTTGATGATGGATGTTAATAAACATGGGTTTGATGATGGATGTTAATAAGCTTGGGTTTGATGATGGATGTTAATAAGTATGGGTTCTGGGCTGCTTTCAGTTTGCCACAAAAGTCTTTCAGCATGCATCAGCGAAACTGAATTTTAATATTTCTTTAGAAAGTCGATATAAAACTAAATTTACGGTCCAGTTTTATGTAGTCATTTATTCATGAGCTTTCTGGGAAGTTTTATTTCGTGGTGCATTCAGCCAGGTTTATTTGAGTATGAAGCAGACACAGGGAGTGGCTGTTTGAAGGCTGCTTCAGAAATGCTTGGGTGCCTTACTGTATAATGAGTGTTCTGTACTGTAGACTAACTGCTGTGTAATGAGAGTTCTGTACTGTAGACTCACTGCTGTGTAATGAGAGTTCTGCACTGTAGACTCACTGCTGTGTAATGAGAGTTCTGTACTGTAGACTCACTGCTGTGTAATGAGAGTTCTGCACTGTAGACTCACTGCTGTGTAATGAGAGTTCTGCACTGTAGACTCACTGCTGTGTAATGAGAGTTCTGCACTGTAGACTCACTGCTGTGTAATGAGAGTTCTGCACTGTAGACTCACTGCTGTGTAATGAGAGTTCTGCACTGTAGACTCACTGCTGTGTAATGAGAGTTCTGTACTGTAGACTCACTGCTGTGTAATGAGAGTTCTGCACTGTAGACTCACTGCTGTGTAATGAGAGTTCTGCACTGTAGACTCACTGCTGTGTAATGAGAGTTCTGTACTGTAGACTCACTGCTGTGTAATGAGAGTTCTGTACTGTAGACTCACTGCTGTGTAATGAGAGTTCTGTACTGTAGACTCACTGCTGTGTAATGAGAGTTCTGTACTGTAGACTCACTGCTGTGTAATGAGAGTTCTGGCAGCTGTCGGAGGGTCTCTGATTAACGGAGCTGTGGATGTTTTCTCTCAGGGCTTCCAGGGAAAGCCCGCAAAATCAGGAGAAGAAGAAATCCACCATCTGGCAGTTGTGAGTCTTTCCCCCCCCCGTTTGCATCTGAAGTGGTTTAATCCAGACTATTTCATTGGCTCTTTGATGGGAACTCTGTTTGTCTGTAGCGGAGTGAGTATTTTTCTGAGTTTGTTTTTGAGTAACAGGGCGCATCTCCCCCCCCCCCCCCCGCCCTCCCCACAGTTTCTCCCGGCTCTTCAATGCGTCCTCCAGCCCCCCGCCGGTCAAACGGCCCTACACCAGCGTCAACATCCACTACAAGTCCCCGTCTCCGGCCGGCTTCTCCCAGCGCCGCAGCTACACCATGTGCCAGATCTCCGCCTCCAACGGCAAGCTGGAGTTCTTCCCCGAGGAGTGAGTGCCCCGCCCCCTGCCCCGCCCACTCCGCCCAGCCCCGCCCCCGTCCGTCAGTCCTACAAGCCTGCCCAAATGGGATGAGTGCGATGGCCCACACAGAGGTCACATGGTTACACATTACGACTAACATACACGCTACACGTACACTTCAGTAATAACCTATCAAGCCAATTAACGTTTTTAATTGTTTTGTTAAGTTGTGGTGAGTTGTGAAAAACACATCTATTGGCATTCATCTTTTATATGTGTGATCTATGAGCACACAGTTCTCTCGTTTTCTATTGTATTAAAATAAGACCACTGTGACACACTGCTAGTCGTGTGTTTTATGCACATTCCAGTGTGAGGCAGTTGGAAGGAGACGCATGTAGCAGCCAACGGTCTGTAGTAATGTACAGGAACAAGCTTGTGCTGTTCAATAGGATTAAACTCAAATAATGAATACTCTGTAGTATGAATACAGAGACTACTGTAAGACTGCTCTGGATATTAGGCTAACTCTAATCCAAGTCTAAAATGTTAAAATGGCGGCAGTTAGCGATACCCTGTGGCCCTTGTGCTGTAGCAGTAATGGCAAATATACAGCGCTGTAGTACTATGTCATTTTTAGTGACGAGGATCAGACCTGTGTTACCGTGGTGATTCACGCTAACCTGGTCTAGACGCACCACTCACCCCCCCCGCTTCTGTTCCTGTCATTGTTTCCCCTGCTATCATTTCACTGATCTGTTTTCTTGCTGTTGCCATGGAACCTCAGAGCAGGACGTGACATCAGTTTCTCAGAAACGGTTAACCAGACGATTCTGGGCAGAAACGGGTCACTCCCGCATAGGATACGTTGTTTCCTTTACTACGAGCAAAGCCATCAAGCGGCTCATTAATAATCCCCTCGGCCCCTAATTCAAGCAGGGAAGTGTATCCAAACAGAGGTGGTATTCCCAGCATTATGAAACCATCGGAAGGATCCCAGGCTTTTCCTGCTCTGTGTGTGAGAGGGATGCTTCAGACACCCCTCCCCCTCCTCTGGCCCGCACTGTGGCCAGTCACATTACATTACAGGCGTTTAGCAGATGCTCTTATCCAGAGCGACTTACACGACTTTTACTTTGCATTAACATTGCCTCCATTTATATAGCTGGATATACACTGAAGTAATTAAGTACCTTGCTCAAGGGTGCAGTGTCCTACACCAGGAATTGAACCTGTGACCTTTATGTTACAAGACCAGCTCCTTACCCATTACACTACGCTGCCGCCCCCATGGTAACGACGCCGTGTCTGTCTCCGCAGCGACAGCGCGCTGTCCGTCCGGCGGGAGCAGCGGCGGGAGCAGTACCGCCAGGTCCGCGAGCACGTGCGCCGCGAGGACGGGCTCATGCAGGCCTGCGGCTGGAGCATCCCGCCCCGCTTCAAACAGGTACCGCCCGCCAGCCCCGCCTCCCCTTCTCGCTGGCGCCACCTGCAGTTCTGTGAAGGGCGCTGCCCCTTCGAGTGACTTTCAAAAGACTGATAATCCACGACTGAGAGAGGTCTTCTGCCCTCGTCCTGTAAAAATAAGGCATGCCAATTGCACTGATAGATTCCCGTCTGCCGCAAGGAAACCAGTTTATACTGTAAAGCTGTGTCATCGGGCAAAGCATGCTGGGATTTGTAGTCAGCTTTTCTCAGTGCCCCAGATAAAAGGCTAGAGGAATCATTCTGTTTCATTAGCAGTGTGCTTCTGCTTCTGTCAAATGTCTGAAGAAAGACTTTGATTAGATTTCTTTGCTACCATCCAAAAGCAATTCTACTGAGCTTCTTTTATCTGGGAATATCCTTTTTATAGGTTAGCGGAAGTAACAATAGTAACTGATTTTCTGATGAACAACCACACCTTGGTGGACAAAAGGAGGCATCTATCTCATTTCTTAATTGGGCGCATGTAGGGAAAAGGTCTTTGTGAATCAAATCCCCTTTAAAATCCCATAAAATCCCTAAAACAATATTAAAAATGTCACATGACGACATGTAGGAACACAAGCATTGCTATGATACTGAGGAAAGAAGTAGATAAAAGAAATAAAATAAAGGAAAGATGAAAAAGAAAAGGGCAGTGAAAATGACTCAGTAATCAAACCTAAAAATGTGCCATTTCAAATTTTAGTTCTGTCATTTAAAATAATGTTACATTTGCTTGCATATGCGATTCTGATTAATAGATTTTCCAGTCAAACCTTTTGGATTACACTCCTATGTGAATAAGAGAAGTCTTTCAAGTGAAACGGTTGGACTGGTTCCCTCTTCCCTCGGTTACATGCCCGTCGGTCGTTAGAGAAGCTGGGGCTGTGTCCCCGTGGGGGGAGCAGGGCGGTTGAAGGTGAGGTGGCGTTGCCAGGTAACGGGCCCCCGTGCCGTCCCATGGGGGCGGTGCGCTCTAACTGTAATCTCCCACAGGGAGGCTCTCTGCTGGAGCTCACGCAGGACGGGTCCATGAGGAGGCACCAGGCAAGTGAGCCCGACGGAGCCCCAGCATGCGCGACTGTAGCCCCGCCCCCTGGAGCTCGCCAGGCCGTGGCCCCGCCCCCCTCGAGCCCGCGAGGCTGTGGCCCCGCCCCCTCGAGCCATCGCGGAACGGGCGTGGCTCGTCACTGTGGCTCCGCCCCTCTCAGGCCTGCGTGATCCGGCCACGGCTCGGCACTGTGGCCCCGCCTCCTCGAGCCTGCGGGGCTGTGGCCCTGCCCCCCCACCCCCCCGAGCCATCGCGAAACGGGCGTGGCTCATCACTGTAGCCCCGCCCCTCGAGCCAGCGTGGTCTGAGCGTGGCTCATCATTGTGGCTATGCCCCCACGATGCTGTGCAGCCTGAGCCTAGCCCATCGCCAACCCCCTTGTAATACTCTTAGGGCCTGTTCGCATGGACCTGCACCGTCCTGCCCCCACCTCCCCAATCCCCCCCCCCCCCCTTCCGTCTCTGTTGCTATACAGCTCTCCAGTGTTTTTAAATAACCACTGAAGCGTAATCTAGCCTGTTGGTTAGAACCCTCGACCCCCAACTTTGACCATCGACCCCAACTTTAGCCCTCAACCCCAGACTGATTGTTTTCCTGTGTCTTGAACCAGCCCTACGTTGTGGAAACATCTCTGTCTGTCTCGAACTGCCCAGCAACAAACATATCCAGACAAGGCCTAATAACCTCTTGGTTACAGGTTCACCAGCGGTGGACGGTAGCCTGAAGGCTCTGGGGCATTTGTTTGATGGGTTGGGTGTTTCTTTGCCTTCTCTGAGTGGTCTGTCTGTCTGTCCTGCTTTGAATGTGATCTGCGCTGTGACACGTCTGTCTGCCTGTCCCACACTCTGTCCACCCCATAGATCGGTCCAAATGACAAAGAGGACAACCGCATGAAGAATGTCCCTGTTCCCGTTTACTGTCGCCCCCTGGTGGAGAAGGAGCCGAACAGGAAGGTAAAGAGAACAGCCGGTTTTATCACAGTTATCTTCTTACCTTACAATATTAATCGAGTAGGGTTCTAATTTTAAATCAACATTCATCATCTTGTTGGATGTTTCAATTGCTTTGTTACCTAATATAGACTGAGCAGTAGATGCTATAAGTGTCATGATATAAACACTGCACCATAATTCTTATGCTCCTGATTAAATGGTAATAGAACTGATGACTTCTTGACCTATGGATCGAAGTAGAGGCTCCATCGCCCCCTGGTGACGAAGGACTGAACTGCATGCAAGATATCAACCCTAGATATTCTCCGGGCTAGACTTGCACGGTTACGGGTCATGTGACTGGTGATGCATTGTGTTTAGATTCTAAGTCTCCTGGGGTGTCTCGTCTCCAGCTGTGGTGTGCAGCAGGGGTGGACTTGACCGGGTGGAAGACGGCCACGCAGGACAGCCTGCCCAGCGAAGCGGCGAAAACCTCATCCAACGGCACGGACCCTCTGACTGGAGAGGAGGATGGAGAGGAGAGCAAGAGCAATCACAGCTCCCCTGAGAAGAAAAAAGTAATAGAACTACAAGTCCCACAACACTCTATGCATATGTCACTCTGGGACAAATGAGAACTACAAGTCCCACAACTCTCTGTGCCCTCTACTGTGTCCTTAAAGTATGTACTGTCTGCTCACCAATCAATGTGAGTGTATCTGATCAGTGTCAGTGACAGTGGATCCTACCTGTGGCAATGATAGTGAATCTTACCTGTCTCAGTGACAGATTTTACCTGTATCAGTGATAGTTACCTGTGCTTCACCTGGCTCCTCCTCCTCCGCAGCAGAAGGAGCAGCAGGAGCTGGACTCCATGAGCAGCAGGGTGTGGATCCTCACCAGCACCTACTCGGCCAGCAAGGTGGTCATCATCGACGCCAACCAGCCTGGCTCGCTGGTTGACCAGTTCAACGTCTGCAATGCCCACGTGCTCTGCATCTCCAGTGTGCCCGGTTAGCTCCTCCCACTCCCATAGAGAACCAATCGCATCCATTCCTCTCTTCTGGCTGAAAAAAAACATAATAAAGCACACACACATGCACCCACACACGTACACACCCCACTCACTCACACTCACTCACACACACACACACACACACACACTCAGGGTGCTTCTCAGTGGAGAACATCAGTATACCCAAGTACACTGAGCTGTGAAGGATAACTGGATAAGCATAAGATTCATATCCCATACTGAAACGCATGAGTTGTAGCATACCTGTTCGTAAGGTAAAGCTCTCTCCCTTTCCTCCCAGCGGCCAGTGAGAGCGACTACCCGGCGGGGGAGATATTCCTGGAGCCGGGAGATGGGAGCTCGGAGGACCCCGGGGGGGTGGAGGGCATGCTGGCGGGCATCACGCTGGTGGGCTGCGCCACCAACTGCAGCGTGGTCCGCAGCAACTGCTCGTCCCGAACGGACACGCCCGTGGGGGACAGGAGCCAGGGTGCGTTCCGCTCTTACGCGCATTGATGTTGAATAAATAATGAAGTAAAATCTGCCATGTGTTATTCATCACATGAGGTTAGATTTATCTGCGGTTTGAATTTAATGTGGATCAGATGAGGATTACATTAAATTACATTACGTTTATTTGGCAGACAACTACAAAGCACAGTTCAGGTAAGGTACGATACTCATTGTGTAACAGTTATCCATAGCCATGAACGCATTAAGTCCAGTTAGAGAGTAATGTTAGATCAAACTAGGAGGCATGACAGCTACAAAGCTAAAAGGGTTCGTTATGTCCTTATATGGTAAAACCACAGAATTGTGGCGTGCGATAGCGTGTGTGGCGTATGCTAGTGTGCGCTAGTGTGTGTTTTGCATGCGCTAGCCTGCGTGTGGCATTTGTTAGCGTACGATAGCGTGTGTGGCGTATGCTAGCGTGCGATAGCATGTGTGTGGCGTGTTGCGTGTGCTAGCGTGCGTGTGGCGTGTTCCAGGTCACGCGGCCCCTCTCCTCGGCGGGAAGGTGAACGCGGCGGCCCAGTCAGCCGAGGAGGCCACCGAGGCCACGGAGGTGTCGGAGCCGGCGCCCAGCGAGGAGGAGGCGTCCGCCCCCCCCGGGCCCTTCACCGAGCACGTCTTCACCGACCCCCAGCACCTCCCCGCGGGGGCGCCTGCGGACAGGTACGGGCCCTGTCCCTCCCCTCCCCCCTCAGGAGTCACCTTCTACCCGAAATAACTTTACACCTCCTCCTGCACCTCCACAGGGAGGCCGGACAGCCGAAGGAGGAGGCGAACCCCGCGGCCCCGGAAGCGGAGGACAGGGGGGAGGAGTCTGGAGCTGCCAGCAGCACGGCCCCCACCATGTGGCTGGGAGCCCAGAATGGCTGGTGTGTACCTGAACCGCACCACACCTCCACCCTCCACACCTCAACCCCACCACACCTCCACCCACCGCCCATACCCCTCCTACCGGTCTATACCCCTCCACCCTCCACTCTCTGCCCATCTATACACCTCCACCCTCCACCCATACCCCTCCTACCGATCTATACCCCACCACACCTCCACCCTCCACCCATACCCCTCGTATCAGTCTATACCCCTCCACACCTCCACCCTCCACCCATACTCCTCCTACCGGTCTATACCCCTCCACCCTCTACTCGCCACCTGTCTATACCCCTCCACCGTCTACCTATACCCCTCCATCCTCTATTCATATATACACCTCCACCCTCTACTCATCTATACCCTCCACCCTTTATCCATCTATAGTCCTCTACCCTCTACCCATCTATACCCCTCCACCCTCTACCTATCTATATACCTCCACCCTCTATTCTCCACCCATCTAAACATCTCCACCCTCCACCTGTCTATACTCCTGCACCCTCTATCCATCTATAGAGGGTATGCATTGACGTCACTTTCCCACCGGAAAACGCCCCCTTAATTTATATGCTTGGCTAGCTAATACTATCTGACCATCCCCCCTTTGTTTGTAGAACACAAGGCTCATCATCATGGATGTTTTTTAATAAATGCTGACAAAAACTTTACAGTTACACAGAATATAAATGAAAGATGCTAAATATTTAATTGATGAGTAGTCAATACTGTAGCCTACATAACTTAAGGTATGATTTTACCCAAAAATCCAACATACCTGACATAAAATGACAACCGCAAATCCACGTTTCGGTGCCTGGATTCCAGTTGTTTCTGCGAATTGCAGCGATCCATTTGCTTCTCTTTTCTTTAGCTTTTGGCAGTCTGTAAAAAAGATAGCTCAGATTTCTTGTTGAATCTATTTGTACAGTCAATCGCACAACAGCTCTTTCCCATTTTAGATGTGTTTTTTGCGTTTTCGCGGCATTCAAGCTGAACGCTAACGCTATCACTCAGTAGTCTTTCTGCCACTCAGTGGGTGTAACCGCAGTGACTTCCACCTACTGTGACGTCATGTGCGTACCCTCTATACCCCTCCACCCTCTACATCTATACTCCTCCACCCTGTACCCATCTATACTCTACCCATATATACACCTCTGGGTTGAGATCTGAGTTACCCTCTGAATGGCTGAGCTGTGTTAGCGTGAGCTGTATGTTAGCCTCTGATTGGATGAGCTGTGTTGGCGTGAGATCTGGGCTACCCTCTGATTGTATTAGTGTGATCTCTGGTTTAGCTTCTGATTGGCTGATCTACGTTAGTGTGAGCTCTGGGTTAGCCTCTGATTGGCTGATTGTGCCCCCGTGCTGCTTTCCTAGGCTGTATGTTCACTCTGCTGTTTCCAACTGGAGGAAGTGTCTGCATTCAATCAAACTGAAGGACTCTGTGCTCAGCCTTGTGTAAGTATGTTTACTGCAACAGTGTACTAGTTAATTTACTTTATTATATAAAAGTATATAAGGACAACGGAATAGGAAAATGCTGAATTTCATTACAGAAACTGTTTTGCATGAATATTAAAAATTTATATGAAGTATACACATAATTATTATAAACCTATAAAGACTATGCTAATACGTGCGGCCCTGTTGTGGCTTCAGGTTGATTGGCTACTCTGTGATTGTGTGTGTGAATTACAGGCATGTGAAAGGGAGGGTCCTGGTGGCCTTGGCAGACGGCACACTGGCCATCTTTCACAGATCTGAAGGTACGATTCTGTGTTTATAGGTCCCATCCATGCACTAGAACAGTGCTTTAATAGATACCAGACCATAGTCAGCCTTCCAGCCCTTTACCATTTGTAAAATAGATGTAACATTTACACTCAACGATTATCAGATGCATTCATCCAGACATATTTGCAAGTGAGAACATTTAACAAAGCTAAGACCCAGCTATCGGTGAAGTCACAGGCTGTGTGAGACATCTGCAAAAACTGGTGGAGGAGCATGACCTATGTGTGTGTGTGTGTGTGTGTGTGTGGATGTGTATGTCTGTGTGTGTGTGTGTATACGCAGACGGGCAGTGGGATCTGAGTAACTACCACCTGATGGATCTGGGGCGACCCCACCACTCCATCCGCTGCATGGCGGTGGTGCACGACAAGGTGTGGTGCGGCTACAAGAACAAGGTGCACGTCATCCAGCCCAAGACCATGCAGATCGAGGCGAGTACCACGGCAACGCCCCGGCAACGCAGCGGGCGTGGCGGTAACATTAGCGTCCCGTCAACGGTCCGGTCGTTCTGAGTGATATGCTCCTAAATCTGAATTCGTCAAACCCTTTCTCATCTTAGGCATAACAACCATCTGCACACACCACAAGAATTACCTGTACAGGTGCATGCAGCCGATAACTGTTTGCAGAAAAACAAAATACAGTCTGCTTTGAAGCTTGTGCATAGAGTACAGTTGAACAACACCTCTAAAAAGAACAAACGTAGCAACAAGCAGGTGGCTTCTAACTGCCCAGCTAAATTAAACTGCCTCTAGCACTGTTAATGAATGAATACGTCCATTCAAGTCAAAAGGCACATATAAATGCATGTGAACAGAAATTCTGTTTCTGTTTTTGGCCACTCCCTCAAAAACCTGCTTGTTTCCAAGCAACTCCAAATCACAAGGGGAAGGTGTACCAGTACCGATGAACCACTGCACATTTTCAATGGCAGAATCCGTTCAGAGAAGTCGTTGGATGTCTGATGTTTCCTGGTAAACATGTCTCCCCCTCCCCCCCTCAGAAATCATTCGATGCGCACCCCCGGAAGGAGAGCCAGGTGCGTCAGCTGGCGTGGATCGGGGACGGCGTGTGGGTGTCCATCCGGCTGGACTCCACGCTCCGCCTCTACCACGCCCTCACCCACCAGCACCTGCAGGACGTGGACATCGAGCCCTACGTCAGCAAGATGCTCGGTGCGTCGCTCACCGCGGTGGTTCAGAGCGGAAGTCCGTCCTCCCGCCCTCTAAAACGGGTCAAAAGGGACGCCCCCTTACAGATTCACCCGTAAAGATGTGCTGAAGGGCATTACTTCATCACCGAATAGTAAAACAGTGACACAGTTAATATAGTTATTTCTGTGGGAAACCATGAAAAGTGCCAGTGTAGGTATAGGGCAGGGCTGCCCAACCCTGTTCCTGGGGGATCTACTGTCTCGTAGGTTTTCACTCCAACCCTAACAGAGCACACCTCATTCAACAGCTAGAGCTGTTGAGCTGCTACTTTGTAGGATTAGGTGTGCCAAAGTAGGGTTGAAATGAAAACCTATGGGTTGGTAGATCTCCTGGAAAAGAGGTGGGCAGCTCTGGTGTAAGGTTATACTTTACCAGAGCAAAACCCAGTGGGTGGTCATACCCACCATCCCACTGAATGAATTAAAATAAGATATCCTTTAAAAAACATTTAAAAATGCAGAACCATACATCATTACTCCTATAAAAATTGAAAGTCCATTATTACAACAGTTAAAGAAAATTCATTTAAAGGTGCTGTTTCAGGTGTCATGTATAGCCTGCTATAAACATTCACCTTTCAAACTGACTTCCAGTGTCTATGATTGATTTCATTGGCAGGTACCGGAAAGCTGGGCTTCTCATTTGTGCGCATCACAGCGCTCCTGATTGGAGGAAACCGCCTGTGGGTGGGGACAGGGAACGGCGTGGTAATCTCCATCCCACTGACAGAGAGTGAGTCCGAGTGAGTGTGAGAGTGATTCAGAGAGAGTGAGAGTGAGTCAGAGTTGAGTCAGAGTGCGAGAGTGCAGAGAGTTTGAGAGTGAGTCAGAGACAGTGATTCAGAGTGAGAGTGAGTCAGAGTTGAGTCAGAGTGCGAGAGTGCAGAGAGTTTGAGAGTGAGTCAGAGACAGTGATTCAGAGAGAGTGAGTCAGAGAGAGTGAGCGAGCGAGTGAGTCAGAGTTGAGTCAGAGCGTGAAAGTGAGTCAGAGAATGTTGAGCGATGAGCCTCTTCCTCCCGTCGGCTCGGCTCCACACCTCAGCTCTGTTTTGATTGGCTACATCAGCTGGCTGACCGTCGTTCCCTTTAACGGATCTCTTCTCTTTCTTTCCGCTTTGCTTCCTTCTGTCCGGTCTGTGCTGCCCCTCCGTCCTTCCTGCACCCCTGCCCCCGCTCTCCTCTGTGTTTTTCTGTCTTCCCCTCATTCCCTCATCCCCCCCTCCCCTCTCCTTCCATAGCCGTAGTCCTGCATCGGGGACAGCTCCTGGGTTTGAGGGGTAAGTTGGCGCTCCTCCTTCCTCATCCGTCCGTCACACTCATCCTCAACGCTTGAGCTTCGCTGTTCTGTCCCCTCTATCCTTTTACATTCTGCTCATTCGTACCAAAAAGTGTGCAATCATTTTGCCTCAGGAAAAACTCAAGTGCACTACATGCTGTATGTCCGAACTCTCCAGTCTGGTTTTGTGCTGTTGCGTGCTGCGGTGTCAGGGGCGGGCCTAATCCCTGTTCACGCCCCTTTCTAGGGGCCGTGGATCGGATTTGAGCGCTTGTGGTGTAGATGGGAAAGCTGCCATTCAGCATTATTTGTGCACGCTTCCTTATGGCTGTGTACCATATCCGCCATCTTGGTAGTGGAGCAGATGTGGTATGGGAGTGCCACAGTTGGGTGTATCCATCCGCATGCAGGTCTGACTGATCGACTGCAGGTTTTCCTCATCTGCCCCTATAGGCTCATCTGCCCCTATAGGCTATAGGCCTGTTGCCTAGCGCACTTGTCAGTTCAACAAATAACTCACAAGTGGGGGTCAATTCAATTTCAATTCAGATAATGAATTGAAATTCAGTTTCTGAATTTAGAAATCCCCATCCACCGTTATGCCATTTTTTTCAGTTCACGAACTGAATTGTACTTCTTTTCCTGAACTGATACATGATTGGCTCCAGCCCTGTGATATAAAACCATCTTTTACCTGTAGGTGTATTTAGTTTTCTTTTACTTTGTGGCACACTCTCGTGGAGACTCTTTTTGGAGAATCCTTTCATCTTACATGCTTTGCAGCAATCTCAGCTGGCTGTGCTGTGCCATCACCTTGTAGTTTGGCAGGCAGGCATTGGCCAGACCCTTCTCTCCCAGGGTCCAGATCCCTCCTGCTGCATCTTCACGGAGAGTCTTCCTGTCACTCACCACTGCTCTTTTCCGCTCTTAGCCAATAAGGTTTCCCCGACCTCGTCAGGGGGCGTGATCCACGTGTACGCCAACGACAGCGCAGAGAAGACCAGCGGCAGCTTCATCCCCTACTGCTCCATGGCCCAAGCCCAGCTCTGTTTCCACGGCCACCGCGACGCTGTCAAGTTCTTTGTTTCTGTGCCAGGTTAGCGTGATGCTAATGGTGTTTAAATACAGCTGTAGGGGCCAGGTTAGCGTGATGCTAATGGTGTTTAAATACAGCTGTAGGGGCCAAGTTAGCCTGATGGTAATGGTGTTTAAATACAGTTGTAGGGGCCAGGTTAGCCTGATGCTAATGGTGTTTAAATACAGCTGTAGGGGCCGGGATAGCCTGATGCTAATGGTATTTAAATACAGCTGTAGGGGCCATGTTAGCCTAAAGGTAATGCTATTTAAATACAGCTGTAGGGGTCAGGTTAGCCTGAAGGTAATGCTATTTAAATACAGCTGTAGGGGTCAGGTTAGCCTGAAGGTAATGGTATTTAAATACAGCTGTATGGGTCAGGTTAGCCTGAAGGTAATGGTGTTTAAATACAGCTGTAGGGGCCAGGTTAGCATGATGCTAATGGTATTTAAATACAGCTGTAGGGGCCAGGTTAGCGCGATGCTAATGGTATTTAAATACAGATGTAGGGGTCAGGTTAGCCTGATGGTAATGGTGTTTAAATACAGCTGTAGGGGCCAGGTTAGCGCGATGCTAATGGAGTGAAGTAAAAAGCCTCCAAATGGAGCTGATTTATGACTGATTAATGTATAATAACACTATTAATATGTGTAATTGCATGTTATAACCAGATTGGCCCTGTGTTTCACAGGCAATGTGCTGGCCACTCTGAATGGCAGTGTGCTGGACAGCCCCTCAGAGAACGCTGGCTCAACAGCGCCCCCTGATGCTGAAGCCCAGACGGTGAACAACGTGCTGGTGCTGAGCGGTGGGGAGGGCTACATTGATTTCCGCATCGGTAAGCCGAGCAATCACACATACGCACACATACAGTGCACACACGCACACACACACAGTACACACACATATACTCACACACACACGCACACACACACATATACTCACACACACGCACACACACACATGCAGTGCACACGTACACACACACATACAGTTCGCACGCCCACACACACTCACCCATACACACACACACACACACGCTTGTGCACCCTGTGTTTGCACATGATTGTTGCATAGGCAGGGCAGTCATGTACTGTGCTTGATGGTCATCGTGACCATGCTTTTTCCCTCTCTCTCTTTCTCCCTCTTTTTCCCTCTCTCTCTTTCTCCCTCTCTCTCTCAGGGGACGGAGAGGATGACGAGACGGAGGAAGGCTCGGGCGACGCCTCGCAGATCAAGCCCGTTCTCTCGAAAGCAGAGAGGAGCCATATCATTGTGTGGCAGGTGTCCTACGTCCCAGAATAGCCCTTCAAAAATAACCCCCCCCCCCCCCGTCCCATTTCATTCTCCCTGCAGTCCTCCTGGCCCTACCATACCCCTCCATAAAAAAAACACCCTGGTCAAAAGTGCCCTGCATTTTCCCAGCTGCAAACACACAGTGTGAACTCATACAGCTAAATATGCCACCAATGAATACCTCTTCTCTTGCACTCCTCACCTCCTCAGACCCGCTGCTATAGGATCAGACCCCCCCTGCCTTCTCAGCTCACAGACGAGGCCGAGTCACTTTAGAAACAAGCCCCTCCCACATCTCCCCATATTAGGACAACAAACGCCTGAAAGAATGATGCAATATACCGACTGAAGAAACGTGAGTCCCGAGAGAAACCTGGCCTACCTCTGAAAGCAGTGCTTTATTTGGAAACTGGTAGAGTTTCTCTAAAGAGCGAACCCAAGGTGTGGTTTATGCCATTCTGTAAAGAAAGAAATTCTGTATTCTGAAGGTGATGTCTGAAATGAAAATATACTGGAAGACAGCCCAAAGCAGTCCTTGAAGTTCTGAAACAAGATGAAGGAATACATAAAAAACAATATTCAAAAATACATGATATACAAATAAATTGAACATAATATGCTAAATCCCAGCATTTAATATGACCCACTGGTAGGTTGTGTGAAGATTAATGAGGCCATCTTCACATCAGATTTAAATCAACACCGCACACATTTACAACGTTTTAATTCCACACTTAAACATATCTTAGCCTACATTTTATTTAGTGCTGGGTTGCGTAAAATGTAGTCGCTGTTTAAGGGGGTTTGGGGGTTCGAAAGGTTTTGAGAACCGATCGAGGCTGCATAGTCCTCACTTACACTCTCAGAGCAGATGTGTTGAAAACAACACATAACGTGTCACCTCCACGTCTAGTTAAGACAACACATTTTGTGTTACTTTCAACACGGTCTGCGTTAAAAAACCTCCCTTTGTAATGCATAAATTGTATATTTGTAGCGCAAAGGTAGTAACCTTGACACAAAATGTGTTGAAAGTAACACAAAAGTAGCAACACAAAAAAAAGCGCGTTGGACGTTAACACTGAGTGTGTCTCTGCGGTCCTTGACCTCACCAAGTGGCAATCCTGTATTACGGTATCAAAAAACACAATCTGTGGCACATCAGAGCTCAGTTTGACTCACACACACGTGCATGAAGGAGCATACCGCACAAGAAACAGGGTCGTCCAGCAAGCAGCACCGACTTCCCTGAAACTTACAGTGGGAAAAGATATCGTTTTCGAAACTGAAAAGTGCGAGCGTATCGTTTTTTTAATCACGTGCTTTTATGGGACCAAGACTTCCTGCTTGGAAGGAGTTGTCCTCTTGTGGCGAAGTAGTTGTGGGACGCAACAAACTCAACACACAGCACAAAGAGCGAGCAGTGTTGAACAAAGACACTCAGAACAAACCAGATAACCAAAAGCCAGCGACTTCACACTTCACGGCTGCATCCAGCAAGAAACTTCATCAAACAAAGATAACTCAGTAAAAGGACACAAGGAACACGAGCATATGTTTAACACAATCTATTGCTGGCCATTCCCTTGTACCCGTTAACACCTTTAGTAACCGGACATAGTCAAAACGAATCATGTCTATATATTTTCCCAGATCAGTCGCACAAGGTCATACACGCCATATGCTGTCCTGCTAGCAGCCGTTAGTACATTGTGAGCCGTCCTGCTCACCCCGCCCCCCTTCCCCCACCCCGCCCTGCCCCGCCCCACCCCCCCAATATCTGTAATATTGCGCTGTTTTGTATGTAAACTCCCCTGTATATTGAAAAACAGCAGCCGACCCCCTCACTGGTTTATCTGTAAATCTCCCGTAAAGATATCCCCCCCCCCGTCTTATCAGCCCCCCCCCCTCCACCCCCACCCCCCAGATATGTATTTAAGCCATCAAATGTGAAAATGTATGTAATAAACATATCCGTGCTACGAAATCCAAGGGCCTTTTTTTGTTCTGTTAGTCATATATCTCAGGTCATTTTTTCCACAATGTGGAGATATAGTGGAAATATCCACCATGCCTAGTTTTTCTCAGATAATCAAAAAAAAAGAAATAACAAGCACAATCTTCACTTGGACCTTTATTTCATTTTGGACATTTTTGGTCACAAGGAATAGTGTTTTTTTCCCACTCATCAAGTACAAAGCCAAGGACAATAGGTGTCCAGGTAACTTACCCTGCATTGCTTACAAATTGCATATGGTTACATAGTAATAAATAAATAAAATAAATTCACTCAAACACATTCGCTCTTCAGTAACGAAAGGGAACTGATTTTGACGATGAGATATTTTTGTTTAAAGAAGGCCATGAGAGATTATATAACATCATTTTATCTGCCCAAGTATTCCCTGAATTACATTCAATATCAAGCTGACCAGAAACTCGGTTTCTTCAAATTACGATATTGTTATGGTGCACTGATTTTTGGGCAGTAAAGGCATAAGACTGGACTTATCACACAATTCAATCAGGTTTAACATTTAAAACACATCAGCTGTTCTTACAGTACATGTTTCACACAGGTTTGCTCAGTTCGTGTTCAAACTCAAAATTTTCTGCATTCTCTTTTGGATCAATTAATCCAGTCGCATTACTACAATAGTAGACACCATTATCAGAGCATACAAACGTTTCCATAGATATAAAAATACTCTAATTATACAACCTTTTTATGACAATGTAAGCGCATGTTCAGGGCTTGTGCTGGTTAACCACCTCTTTTTAAGATTAGCCATGTTTTCATGCAAGGTTATCTGCATGATAATCTTTTACTACAATAGACTAGTGGTAGAGATGTAGTCTTAAGTAAAAGCACCTATAATTTGGAAACATGGACAGATTCTATGACCCAAGAATGATGTCATTTTTAAACAAGTTAAGTTCCGGAACATTCCACGGTCTAGGCCACTAGTCACTTCTTGGGACCATTTCTAATAGTGTTTGGAGCCACTGCAGACTAAAATAGGTAGAAAAGCGGTTTGGGGGAAAGGAGTGTTCGCCCCATTCAGGAGCAGCTAAGACCTAAAAGACTTCAGTCAGGATGTGTACATATAAAGTTTGCATCGAGGGCATGTCAAGCACCTCTTTTAAAAAAATGACTTTTCTTCTTTTCGCCTCTCGTATTGGAGTTGTATTCACCGACCACACTCAATTCTACACAGACACCAGTCAGAGGAAGACACCGGGCTCATTTCAGTCGCTTATTTTCACTCCTTGCATCTGTTCCTCGCGTCCTTTCCTCACTCCTTAGCTCCGCCCAGCGGAGGACACGAGGAAGAGATGCAAGGATGAGATGTGAGGACCGAGGAATCGAGGCAACGTGTATCAGGCAAACGGAACATCCTCGCTCAGTCAAGCGTCAGTCTGAAGCCACCTCAATTGCAGATGGGGAGATGTGGAGCCGCAGTTCGATCGTTTATACGCCACGCGTTCCGAAAAATACTTCCCAACAGGATGCACTCGCGTTTCCTCGCTCAAGCATCCTTCGGGAGCCTCCTCGCTCCTCCGAGGAGCATTCGACGGAATTAGCCTTATAGACGGCGGACCGGACCTTGATTTCCGAGTCACGCGAGGGCCGAGGAGAAGAGGACGGATAAAATAAGGAGCCCAGTGCAGGAGTTTCCCTTCGAGCAAGCAGACCGTGGAGCCCCGACTAGACCAGCGGCACTCTGAGCGCGCATACACTCATCTGCTGCAACTGGCTCCAGGATCAGCCCCGGCACCTACAGAGCTACTTAAACTGTGAGCTACAAAAAACAAGATGGACGCCATCTTAACACGTCCGGAGCGAGTCAGGGTTCAGAGTTCAGGACCGTCTGTCCCGCGACTCTCCGGCCAGTCTTTGTATACGCGCGTTTGCGAATAACAAAGTTAGAAGTGTGCGTGATTTGAAGAACGAGAGCTGGCTGAGGACTGACTGGAGGTCACGTGTAACGATGCTCTCGGACTTCTGGAGTGCATGAGAATTACGCAAGTCATTTCAGGGCGGATCTGAAACCGACTCCAGAGCAGAACACAAACCATAAGGAGGGATTTTATACGAGCAAGGTACTGTGGGAAGTGGAGTCCCACGAGAATCAGTGTTGTGACCTATAGCTTTCCTTATTTACATAAATCACCTTGAAGTTACTAGCAAATTAGTTAAATTAGCAAATGGTTTAGAATTCAATGAATTAATCGAAACAGATTTAAACAGAATCCAAAAAAGGAAAAAAATGCATAGATAAATATTTTTACATTTTATGGACGGAGTTTTTATGTTTTACCTGGGAGCACAGATTAGCTAAATGACGGTTATTATGCATTCTTATTGCCTTAAAAGTGTGTGTGTGTGTATTTGTACTGTAAGTGCATTTGTGCGCGTGTGTGTGCGTGTATTTGTACTGTCATGTATTTGTGCGCGTGTGTGCGTGCGTGCTTGTGCATGCATGCGCTTCATGCATAGATCCAGTGCTGGCTGCAGTCCTCCCAGCACGTGAGCTCTTGACTTTGGAACCACAGTGAGATCTCCCTCTGTGCGCTCTCCACCGAGTCACTGCCATGGATCACATTCCTGCAGTGGACACACACACGTCACCTATCTACCACACACTCTCTTTCTCGCTCTTACACACACACACACACACACACAAACACACACTATCTTTCTCTCTCTTACACACACACACACTCACTCTCGCTCCCTCTCATTCACACACACACACACACACACACTTTCTCTCTCTCTTACACACACACACAGACACACACCCTACTGCCAGTTTCCATTAATGGCCCCTCATTCTACTGACAGAAATCAACCTGAAGAGTTTCTTGTAGTTCATTAGTAGTTCGCAATAAATTAAAAAAACCTAAAGCAACGATTGAGGAGATTAAGCATCTTATGTTTTTCCTCATAACTTTAATCTTTCATATCAGGAACCAATTTAGTTGCCCTTCTTTGACCCTTTTCAACAGCCTCTATATCTTTCATTTAGTATGGCCCATATAATAGAACACGACAAACACACACACATGTACTCACACACACACGGACATACACAGGCACTCACACACACACACACACACACTCACACACACACGTACTCACACACACGCACTCACACACACGTGGACATACACAGGCACTCACACACACACACACACACACACACACACACACACCTGCCCACTTCCAGGCAGTAGTCTCCTCGGATGGTTCCTGGGAGAGAGTCAGCAGGGTTGGTCTCTCCTAGCATTCTGCGTGCTGTCTTCACCACGTCCAGCCCCTGCCACACCTGCACAGACCGGATGCAACAGGGAGGAGCAGGGCAGGGTGGCGAGGGGAGGGGCAGGGCAGGGAGAGGAGGGTAAGGGAGGGGCTGCTGCTTTTACTGTGGATTTACACCACAACTCTGTGGCATTAAGGAGCATACATTTTTAAAAGTAGGACCATATATTTCTAATATACATATGGGTTTCAATCAGATGGGTGCTTTTGTTTTCTAATATTTTATCTGAAAGTTACCACACACGTAACAGAGAAATTAAACGGAACAGGAATTTCTGAGATTCTAAACAGCCTGTATGAAATAAGCAATGCACTTAATGAGCAGTACTGTACACTCAAAAATTGGGAAATTATATATATTTTTCATCAAAGATCACATATAAAAAAAGTCATATTTTTTTCTCCCAAAAATCTGTAAAATGTATTTACGCCCGTTTCCAGTACTCTCTGCCACTCCCTTCACACAGATAACCCCGCTGAGTCATCTGATATAGTGTTTTACCAGACTGGAGGATTTGTGTGTGTGTGTATGCATTTGTATGTGTGTGTGTGCATTTGTATTTGTGTGTGTGTGTGTGTGTGTGTGTGTGGCGGGGGGGGGGGGGGGCTCTTTTACCATCTTCACTAACAGAATTTGAATTCACAATGAGCATGATTCAATCTTAAAGACGGCGGGTACGGCTCACCATGGCAACCACGGGCCCGGAGCTCATGTAGCGGATGAGGCCGTTGAAGAAGGGCTTGTCCCTCAGCTCCCAGTAATGGGCCTTCAAGAGGCTCTCCGACGCCTGTCGCCGTGACAACAGGGAGAAGGGCTCAACGTTCGTCATTGCGATACACGCTCTGACTTTCAATTAAACCCCTCCCCCCCAAAAAAAACACTTCCAGGAACAATGCAGTGCTATAGTGTTGAATCACAGTAAAGTCACAGGGACACAGAAGAGTATGGCGGCAGTGTAGTATAATGGGTAAGCAACTGGCCTTGTAGCTGGTCTTGCACCCTAAAGGTCACAGGTTCGATTCCCGGGTAGGACACTGACATTGTACCCTTGAGCTAGGTACGTAACCTGTATTGCTTCAGTATATATCTGGCTGTATAAATGGATGCATTTTAAATGCTAGGTAAAAGTTGTGTAAGTCGCTCTGGATAACAGAATCTGCTAAATAGCTGTAAAAATATGCAAAGTAACAAAAAAAAAAAAAAAAAACATAATAATTAACAGAAGAGAAAAAGATCATTTGGGCTGTGATATAAATTGAGCCTTATTAAAATAAAAACACACTGCTTGTTTTCCTTCCAATGTTCTAATTGTGCTGCTTATTGCATTCGCAAGTTAAAATGACAGCTTAATGACCATTTGCTCAGTGAATCCATCTGGTGACTTAATGCAAAGTGTTAGCTGATAGAGCTGGCTTAGCCAGGGCAGTCCGACTGTGTTTCAATTCCATCCCATCCACACTCATTTCCTTAGTTTCATCCATATCAATTTAACACCAACAACCCCAGTAGTTCACTTCACAATTTCATTTTCACCAGGCGGCAGTGTAGCATTATGGCTAAGGACGGTCACAAGATTTTCAGGTAAGACGCTGCATAAATGGATGCAATGTAAATGCCGTGTAAAATGTTGTGCAAGTCGCTCTGGATAAGAGCATCTGCTAAATGCCTGCAATGCAACGTTACTGATAGGGCTGTGGACCAATGAGTGTGGGACTGGATTATTTAGATATCACACGATGTCACTGAACAGGTATAGAATGGTAATACACCATAAAACACTTCTATTCATTACCGTAAAACTAGGTTATAGACATACAGGCTTTATATGAATTTAGGACATAATAGTATACCATCATTGGCCTCATTCACAAAACCTCTCTTAAATTTTTCTTTCTTTCTTTCTTAAAAACTTATGAATGCTGCAATGTTCTTAGAAACTTTACGCGTAGTTTTACGCTCAGATGTGATATACGCATGTTTCGTGAATGAGGCCCATTGTCTCCTGAAAGCCCTTCCTGCAGCTTTGCTAGCTTAGGCTGACAGGAAGGCCTTATGCCTGCCTGTATCTCAGAGATAATATAATCAGGTTGGATATTCAAGATGTATGTATCCATGCGTACACATATAGGACAGAATGATGTATGTACCAGATGGACAGGCTAAGTGTTAAACGGAAGTGAGTTTGGTGTCTGTTTGGAATCTCATGTCTGAGCCATGTTCTCTGTCCCAGCAGCCTCGTTTGCGTGCCACACCTGGTGTCCATGGCAATGGAAGAATAATGCACTTCGGCACTCGCGGCCTCACCTGCACCAGCTTGAGCCCCACCAGGTGGAAGCCCTTCCGCTCGAAGCGCCGGATGATTTCGCCCACCAGCCGCCTCTGCACCCCGTCCGGCTTCACCGCCACGAAGGTCCGCTCATTCGCCCCTGTCCAGCCTGCCGGGGGTCAGAGAAACAAGCCGATTGGCCCTCACGCTGGGCATGCGACACCACTTCCTGTTCCTGTTTCTCATTCTGTAGTTTTATGATGTAGTATATAGTATACGCATCATCGGCACGCAGCATATACTGTAAGTTTAATGCACAAAGTATTCCCTGAAAAGTGTTGCTCATTATATAAAAGGCTGCATGAACATTTTTCCAAGATCACTGCATAAATGCCAAGAACATATCCTCCTGAAACGCTTTATGTGGGCTAATTGTAATTGCTTTAAAGAGACGGTGCAGTCCCTTTTTTCAAGCATTAAAGTTTTCATTAAGCCGCACGATGTAGATGCACGCTCAAAGTTTTTCAAATGCAGAAATTACCGATTGAGCGACAGGTTTTTGCAGGAGCGTGCCGTGATGCAGTCATCCCAGCCAACTGGAACGCAACGATATACTCCAGGTTTTGGTGTACTTGCAGTCCCTGACACACTGCTCGACAGCTTATAAACAAATGGCACGAGTTCCTCTGACGTCATCAGTAGCCGCCAAAAATTATTGCAGCGAGCTACTCTACCTTAGGCCAATTTCAGGAAATTTCTAACCAGTTTGACTTCAATTGTACTTTTATTTGGTAACGGCTGGGATATCTTGCAATATCTCTGCAAATCTAAAACGTCTCAGTTCCGCCTAAGGCTTTGTTACTTAGCGAAAAGTTCGAGAGAAAAAAACTACAGTTCAGTTGTTTGAATAGTAGGCTACTACATACCCTTGGAAGCGACGAAAGATCAATAAAATGCGTAGTTATTTATCACATCATTTTTATATATAAATTTAAGTCTTATTCATATCGTCCAACCTACCATACACTTCAAGCCTTGCGATCTTTGCAACCGACCTCTCAAGCTCCTGCTGGTCAGACAGTAACCTTTTCGGTCCCATGTCAAGTGGCTAACTACAGCAGCCTGGCATACGAGAATCAGCAGAAACCAATGCGGTGGCTGGGCTCACAGGTCAGCAAGAATGGAAGCAAATTCTGAGCTATTCATAGGACGTCTCCGCTTTAGACGAAGTAGCAATGCTACTCGAAAGTTAACAGGAAACATGTTCACGAGGAATTCGTTCCAACTATAGCACGTACATGGGTGTGTAACGTTACGGAAGTTCATAAGCTTTTTCCTACATTGTATCTCACTGCTATTTTTACACACTAATAGAGGATAATGTCGAAAAAAGTATTCACTTTGAAATGTATACAGATATGTAACAGAAATGTATACAGACGACGTCGCTCCAGTTTAGCCTCAACTAAGCAATGACAGTATTTTTCCGGCATTGTCTTCTGCAGCGAGCTAATACCCATGAGCCCATTACCTTGCCCTACCCTGATATGGAGCCCGTCTAGCCGTAATCGGATTTATGCAAGTTCAGAAACACGTGGCGTTAATGGTGCAACGTTTGTTTTGTATTGTGCGAAGCCTAAATCGTTAACTACATACCCAACGTATAGCAGTCGTTTTACAAGTACATTTACAAGCTAACTTTCCTAACATGCAAAATGGTTCTTCGCTCTAACTTGCCATACCGGCAAGATGCGCTACTCTTGGCTATCTCGCTTTCTTTAAAATGAACTATTACATTTTGAAAGCTAAATAATTACATTTAAAAAAACATACCTGTCTGGAAGATGTTTGCAAATATGGTCAAGACAAGACAAATCATGTTTCCCTGAGATTGTAAACCGCTGCCTGGACCACATCCACAGTAGCTAAGCAGGGACTTCAGAACTCTCTCGTATACGGAAGTCTGGAACGCATGCGCGTAAATGGCTACATCTGCGGTACAATCCGTTAAAACATGTACCACGCTGAATGGCATTTTCATAATTAGCATGTAGGTTAGGAAATGTAATAAATGCCATTCCAAGGTCAACGTGCCTGGAGTCACTCTTATAAATGCACAGCTTCGCCATTTTTGTTTTTCTAATTCTCACTTTATTGATTGTAATACACAATGCCAACAATACCACACTACATAGCACAGCTGTAACAAACCCATCTTATGTTTGCAAATGACATCAGTTGAAGTAAAGCAGAATTCCAACCCTGTTCAAAAACACCTCCTTTACCTTTATGGCAATAAGTATGTTTTTCTAAAATCAGAAAGTCTTCTAAAATCAATGTAATTTTTTCATGAGACAGTTTTCCACGTTTTTAATTATTACCAAATTAACACTCTCCATGCTTTGGAGTACGTTTGATGCAGTAGTGACTATCTTTCTTGAAAGCTTGATAACTGGCTAGCTAATGCTCATGGAGGAAAAAAAGTGGAAGGAAATCTAATATGAAAGTTCCTACCCTAAGAGAAGAAGCCATTTTGTGGGTGGACGCCACAGGGTGGCGTAAAACAACCAGCGTAGGCCGACGGGGGGTTGGGAAAGCTGAATGTTCTCATGCACAAAGCTGCTTTTGTTTGTTTCTTAACCCCAGGTAAGCTTTTACAAAGGTAATAGCCAACCATGTGGACCTGACTGGCGTATGCTTATTATAAACACCTGTGACCAGGTGGCTGTTACTTTTCCAATAATCGCCTGGAGCATCTGGAAGATGAGGCTATGTCAACACAGCAAGCAAATTAGCTGAACACATTTAACAATAAACATTGAACTAACTTAAAAAGTGAAACACGTTGATGAGTAAAATGAATTTATTACCAAATATAAACACCATTTAAAATTCCTACGGTCTTCCCAGAAGGACACTACATGTATGATAGATGGCTTTCAACACTATGTAATGTCTCTAATCTCCAAATCTGAAACGCTCTTAGTAAACACGGCCCTTAGAGAGGTTTCTGACAACCAGCCAGTTTTACAACAGCTAGTGTGGGAATATTTGCTCTGTAAAGCAAGAAAATATCCTTCACACACACACACACACATGCATGCAGACACACGCACACACACGCACGCAGACACATGCACGCACGCACGCACGCACGCACGCACGCACATGCATGCACGCACACACGCACACACACACGCATTGTGATGTGGTTTGACAGACAGCACTATAGCTCTCCTATCTGGATTCCCCGGTAGGCTGGCTGAAAGTTCCCGCTGACTTAACGACTGTCATTTCATTCATTTTGAATGGCACTCAGGACGGGACTCCAGGCACAAAACCAACTCTGTTCATTGCAGAACGATCCTGTAATTCTTTCACTTGTGGGGGAGTACTGTCAGAATTACACCTGATTTCAGAGCAGTTTGGACAGTAGATATTTATCCCGTAGTAACTGATGGGTTGGTGGTTTAATGTCTCATGGCTGCTCTCTGTCCGGGCTGCTAATAAAATTTGGAGGCTGGAACTTGTGAGTCATGCGACGTCTCTAGCAGCAGGGACGGTCGAGGCCGATGCACATACAGGTACGTGCGTCCCTGCTCATCGCTGTTCGTACACGTGCTGTCACTCACCCGTCCTGACTAAAGTAGCTGACACAACAACGTCTGAAAATGCTGATAAAATTGTGCCATTATGAGGCTGAACTATAAGCACATTTCTAACTGAATTCTATGTAAAAGCTGATATGTAAGAGTTGTGTAAATCGCTCTGGATAAGAGCGTCCGCTAAAATGCCTGTAATGTAATGTAATCTAATGAATTCGTTTTCACGATTTTCAGATAATCTCCAATGAGACAGTACATTTCCGTGGAGTGACACAAGAGGGCGCTGTTAAACCTTGCTGTCGACTTTCGTCCTCATTTGCCCTCTGAGAAAATCTGCGGTTGCTTTTCCTCTAGATCCTCCAGGAGACGTGTTTTTAAACATTTCTGTAAAACGCACCCTCAGAAATGGAAGGTGCGGGAAGCACTGATCATCGCTGTCGGTTATTTCTAAACAATGGCTGATGCACCTTATCGTGCATCAAAGGAGAGAGTGTGCTGCATAAAATAAAATAAAAAATAAATAGAATGACCAATAAAACTAAAAAAAAATCTCTTTTCACTGCTTTTCGCTGAAAATGTACCATTTCTGTAACAGTATTTCACATGTAGTTTTAGTTAGTATTTTATACCAATATAACATGTTGGAAACTAGGAAATTAGATGTAAAGGATATAGAGTGTACAGTGTTATACCTCTATCTTCACAATTCCGTCCCTCCCATAGGGAACCACTGTAACCCCGCCTGCTATATATCCAAACCCCCCTCCACCCTCCCTAGCTGTCTTCAGGTACATAAATGCATTTAAAAAAATCTTGTCATGCTGGCTGTGGGGAAAATACTACAAAGAAAAAAGTAGTGACTCACAAAGGTACTCAGAAGAAAACACACACACACTCACACGCGCGCGCACACACACACACACACACACACACACACACAACCACAAATACAAGAAGAACCCAATGCAGTTAGAGAGAAACCAGTATCCCTGACTACAGTGAAATGGTAACTATGATCTGCGGGTCTAAAAGGATGTGTCTTTGCCTTTTCCCAATCTTTTTGGCCCAATGCTGATGGTGCTTGGCGATCGTGGGCATTTCCTTTTGGCTTTCACAATTTGCTCACACTTCGCTCTTGCCATCACTCTTATACAAGTCAATCTTGTTCTCATCTGTCCAAAATATATTTTTTACAGAACTGGCTCTTTAAGGTACTTCTTAGTAAACTGTAACCTCTCCGTCCTGTTTTTGCAGCTAGCTAGTAGTTTGCATTTTGGAGTACAGCCTCTGCAGTTCTGTTTGTGAAGGCTTCTGCAGTCCATACTCACCACCAGTGCTGTCTTTCATGTTCATGATGTTCCAGTTGATTTTGGTAAGTCAAAGATTTGGTTTAAATCTCAGACTGTTCTTTAAAAATTTTTCTCAGCCTCATCGTGGCTTCCTTGACTTTCATTGGCACAACTCTGGTCCTCATGTTGACCATCACCAATAACAGACTCCAAAGGCCATTGAAAGCCTAGAATCAAGGCTAGATACTGGAAGCTATCTTCTACCTGCACTAAGGAATTCAATGATCACATATGACTCATCAGAAACACTTGCGAAGCCATTTGTCCGAACCATTCTGGTGCCTGCAATAGAGGGGCTATATATAAAAAGAGCTGTAATTTCTCCAATTTGAAACCAAAATGTATAAGAATACCCTTTAGTAAAAGCTGGAAATCGGCTCTTTAACCATATGTGAATCGTTTGATTACCAGTCTAAATTTGCGGAATACAGAGCCAAATCCAGAAATGAAACATTGTATGTTTGTGTCCCAAACATTATGGAGCTTACTGTATGTATGTATGCATGTATATGTATATATATATAGAACAAATGGCCTTCTCAGGACTAATTTAATCATTTTTATGGTCCAACCAAATCTCCACTGGTCTACAGAAGCATATTCCCACATAGATTACGTCATGCTGCGGACCAGTAAGCGGCCCTGCTGGTCCGCGATCAGAAATTCTTGCTGACTATATCTGGCAGAAGCGATCTTGCGGCCTCAATCTTGCCGTCTCATCTCCGACTGGGACTCCTCAGCATGCTTTCTGCATTAGAGTTGTATTTCTGTATTACTGAATCAGGCGTGTTCCATCGAAGTGCAGAGACCTCACACTTCTGACACCCAATTTACAGTCTCTGAAAAGAGTCTTTATCCATTTTCAAACGAATGTCCTTCAAATCTGTCCAGTCTCCAGTAAAGCATATAATGATTGTTCATTTATTTATTTATTACAGCCAAGATTTTATCCAGTGGCTGCCTTCTTGAAAGGGGGGTAAAAAAGAGATGACAGCCATTTCTTCAAGTTAAGAAACCCCTGACCTTTAAAGCCACATCCATGTGGCGTTCTGGCAGTGATACTCCCAGTTCTGGCAGTGATAACCCCAGTTGTGGCAGTGATAATCCCAGTTCTGGCAGTGATAACCCCAGTTGTGGCAGTGATAACCCCAGTTGTGGCAGTGATAACCCCAGTTGTGGCAGTGATAATCTCAGTTCTGGCAGTCATAATCTCAGTTCTGGCAGTCATAATCCCAGGGAGATGATCAAAGAACAGAGAGACTAACCCCAAAATGCCCCCTCAATGGGCCTCATTCACAAAACCTTTCTTAAATTGTTCCTACTTTAGTTCTTAAAAATGTTCCCTACGAAAAACCAACGTGGGATTCATGACTCGTGCAGTCCTTTGATTTTGTGCTTATCCCAGGCGTATGAGATGATGAATGCTGGCTGTTTGTTAATTTTATGTGCAATCCTGTTTATGTGATTAGCATCAGGAAACAGCCATGAAAAAATATCGACAAAAAAAAAGATGAATGCTGTAATGTTCGTGGAAACGTTCTAATGCGCAACTTACAAACGAATGTGATCGTACACATGTTTCGTGAATGAGGCCTACTGTCTCCTGAAGTTTCTTTCTGCTAGCTTAGGCTGACGGATGGACCTTATGCCTGCCTGTACCTCAGAGATAATATATTCAGGTTGGATATTCAAGATGTATGTATCCATGCGTGCAGATATAGGACAGAATGATGTATGTACCAGATGGACAGGCTGAGTGTTGAAGGGACGCAAGTTTGGTGTCTGTTTGGAATCTCATGTCTGAGGCACGTTCTCTGTCCCAGCAGCCTCGTTTGCCTGCCACACCTGGTGTCCATGGCAACGGAAGAATAACGTGCAATGCGAGCGTCATCACTGCATGCATTCATTGCAGTAAGCAGCATTTGCATGTGTATCGCACAGGTCATGTATTCAATGGCCTGATGTTCTTTTGTTTGATTGTTTGAAATAGTTTCATGTTCAGTTTTATTACTTCTCCCTGAAAAGAACTCCCAGATAGAAACTGCACAGAGGCCACGTTACAAATTCGCTTATTTTTAGTCACAAACTCACTAAATGTAAAATGACTCAGTAGGCGAGAGCATCAGTGTAATTAAAACTCACCTCGCAGGGCACATTGAATATTGGAGTAAATGAACATGTTGAAATGAATGCATTTGTCATTGAATTTGAATTTCATATGAGCTGTGGAATGAAAGAAACGGTAAATGGGAGATTCTGGTTATATATTTGCTGGTGTGTGAGTCGTGTGGTATTTTGTAGGTGAGTAATTCCCTGTCCTTTAGTTAAAAATGGACAAGCAGGTCTCCTGAAATGTTTCCCTGTGTTTTGAGCTGTTCTGATTTTTCAAAGCAGCAGGGAGCTCATCTCTGGCTGGAGATGTCCCCCTCTCTGTGCTTGTCAGAGTCATCTGGCTGCTGGGCTCTACTGGGTAAGAACAGCATGGCTCCTCAGTGTGTGTGTGTAATATTGAGAGGACAGTGTGTGTGTGTGTGTGCGCGCTGTGTTGTGTGTGTGTGCATGTGTGTGTGTGTGTGTATGTGTGTGTGCATGTGTGTGTGTGTATGTGTGTATGTGTGTGTGTGTGTGCGTGTATGTGTGTATGGGTGTGTGCGTGTGTGAGTGTGTGCGTGTGCGTGTGCGTGTGTGTGTGTGTATGTGTGTGTGGCTGTGACGGTAGTGTAATAATGCCATTGTGTGTAGAGGAAATTTAAGATCAGCACACCTCTTAGTGGCGTTTAGAATATTACAGTGTAAACATTCAGGGAATCTGTACGCTGCAAATGCTAAAAGCACACGGAGGGCATATTGAAAAAGCATTGTGCCATTATCGTGGCAAGGGAAGGGGCTAGGATAACAGTTCAGTGCCTGTAGAGTCGTTTCCCTATTTAAAAATCTGCATTTATGATGAGCGACTCCATCATTTCCTCAGGATGACAGGAGCCGGACGTTCCGGAAGGCTCTGAATGAAATGTGCTGCTAGCCCTCTCAAGAGCATCTATTTTGTGTAGCTGCACATGAATCATTCCCAGTCACAAATTATTCCTGGAAATCCTCCTCCGGTTCGCTTTCTCTCAGACACAAACATGAATGGACAGAATAAACAAGAGGAGGCAATTCTCCTGGAAATGGGGGTGTTACATATACCCCCATTCCAGCACTTTTAGGTATATGTATTTATCCTAATATTGTAGCTTGTTCTTCTCCCTAGTTTGGCTTGGCGTAAGTTAGGTCAGAATAGTGTATTCACTGTGTGAACTAAACTGTGTTCTTGGCTAGAAATAGCTGTTTGAAATGAGTTTTGTATCTTATTGAACCTGTGTTTTGTAGTTGTTCAGTACCATGAAATGCACTTTTGTACGTCGCTTTTGATAAAAGCATCTGCTAAATAAATGTAATGTAACGTTCCTGGCCGTCTGGTTGTGCCATATACCTATGCGTAAAAAATAAGGCCTACATTATACAATTCACACTTTCATTCGCGCATGTTCTCAAAACCGCAGAGAACCCCCTGTGTTTGTGAGAAAATAATAGCTTTGGTGCTCGCAAGGAAAGGTCTTTTATTTTGAAATAGCTGAAACCAGTCCTTAACCAGGTGATTTTAATAGACACGCGCCCCTTAACACAGTTCCTATGTGTAAATTTTGGACTGAGAAAGCCCTACTTTTGCTGGTAGAGTGAAATCAGTGTGCTGGATGAACTGTCCAGCAAGATTGTGTTGGGGTTTTTTAAATTTCGTTTTGCATTGTACCGTGCTGGTCTAAAAACAGGTCCGATAGAGTGTTATTGAGCTGTTTCTGCTGCAGCAAGAGGTGGACACTGTCTCAAGAGTTAAACATTACAAACAGACTTAATGAGGGGAAAAGTCCGCAGTAAATAAAAAGCCTTTTTATTTGATTTCTGTGTGTGCGGGCATTTCGACCAAAGACTTCATCAGCATTTGTCAATAAAGTGCGTTCAATAAAAGGCGTCGATTACGGTGATTGCACCATCCCACCGCACTGCTCAATAGCAAGGCAATGCACCATTCACTCCCAATCCTACTCGCCTCCACCCCCACCTCCCCCGGGCCAGCACCTACACAAGCACAACCCAGCGACCGCAGCACTATACAGGAAGAAAGAAAACAGAATAACAAAACACATGCAAAAAACCGAAATATATAAAGATTCAGCCCAGAAAGACGTTGAGATCTAGCTCCTCCTTCATTCAAAAAGGACTGAGAGATTTTAACTTGTGCACCTGAAAGGCTTCTTGTCTGACAAGTTTTAACAACGAAATATGTTTCTGTGCCATGAAGTTTAGACTGATCCAGGGGTGAGACCATTCTGTACAATGTCTTTAAAGTGAGTTCTGACATTGCCTCTGGGCAGCACTCATATGTTCATATGCATTTTCTAAAAGAACACCTTCTGTGAAAGTATTGCATTGTGGGAATTGTATGCATGAGACAAAGTTCCTTGTGGTCAGTGGACCATAGATGTCGGATTTCACTATTCTGTCTTGAATGTTCTTTCCCCTTTTTTAAAAGACGGGGGCTTAATCGGCACTGAACTGAGCTGCAGATCAGCTGAAACGATACCCCAATGTTTTAAAATGCAGGTCTTTATGACCTGCCTCCAAGGTACAGTATGCACAATGAGACAAAAAAGCACAAAACCGTCCAGACCCACGGTGCACCTGTACTAACTATATAGCTAGCTAGCTATGGCATGCCCTCACCTCTGTAACGTTATTTGTCGTCCTCCGTGTGTCCATAAATCTGTATTGGTGGTTGCAGCTGTGTGTCCTTAGGTCCTACTCATGCCTGCAGGATAGCATCGGCATGCGCTAACTAGGTTAACTAAAGTAGGCAAAACGCGAACATGTTAGGGTTAGCTAAAGTAACATTAGGCGATAAAGCTGTGCTTAAAAATGTTGTGCCGTACCACCTGCGTCCTACTAAACGTCTTACTAAACGAAGCACCACTTATGCATGTGTCCAACTAAACGTCCATGAGTGAGTGAGTGAGTGAGTGACCACAATTTGCCACGCGTAGCCCAGGGCGGCAGTCCTGCCTGTGCGCACTGTGGGAAAGACACAGGATTATCTAATTGCAGTCTGGTGTCTTTCGGTCACTCAGATGGGTAGCGTTTATCTTCATCTTTTTCATTAAACACATCTGCAGCTGCCCGGTGCTCACTCATAATGGTACACACAAATCTGCTCCCATACAACTGGCTCACCACACGCCTCTTTTCAATAGGCCGAACGCCTCCCCCAGCTCCTAGCGCTGCTGTATGCTCTTGTCAGCTTCTTTAGCGAAGGCAGTAGTGATCTTTCGTGTTCTTGTTATTTATGAATTTAAGTAATTCGTACCTTGTTCCTCTCCAAGTCTCGAGTACATTGTCAATGTGCCTGCCTCATTATCTAATGGAGAAAAATGTATTATTTTCATACATTTTGTCTGCTTCTTCATGCTTGTGACATCACAAATACATGTTCATTAGATTTAACATTACTCATTTGCCAAAAGGGAGATGTTAGGCTTCACAATGGAAATGAATGCAAATGGAAAAGATGAACCAGGTACGTACGCGGGATAGGAGGGAGAGACTTACTCAGATTGTAGCATGAAATCTCCCATCTACCCCATTCCCAGCTCACAATGCATCAGGGTGTAAGAATGGCTCAAGCTTCACAGATGGGGTACCAGCAATGATTGGCAGTGTAGTATAATGGGTAAGGGCCTGGTCTTGTAACCTTGTAAGGTTGCAGGTTCGATTGCCTGCCCGGGCACTGCCATTGTACCCTTGAGCAAGGTACTTAACCTGGATTGCTTCAGTATATATCCAGCTGTATAAATGGATACAATGTAAATGCTGTGTAAAAAGTTGTGTAAGTCGCTCTGGATAAGAGCGTCTGTTAAATGCCTGTCATGTGACATTGTTTTACTCATGAGACCAGGGACAGGAATCAATGTGTGTGAGAAGATGGGCTGAATGGCCTGTTCTTATCACCATGTGTTCTTACTGTATGCACGTTCTAGTCACTGGGTAGACCCTGCTGCTTATTGTGCAAAGTGGCAGGTGTGCTATTTGGGGAATGCAGATTAAATTCATCTTAAATGCAAGACCTGGATGATCTGGTTGACATAAATCTGCATTCAGCGATGGCGAGGCTGCATTTAAATGCAGCACATAATGGAGATAATAAATATGCTAATTGTAATCAGCCGCTTTTGACAGAGGAAGCTATTGATCATTCGGTAATTAGACCAGAATATCGGCAGGAAGGAAACGTCTCTGCATTGATAACGGATTTTAAATGCAAGCTGCTGGATCCATTCGGCTGGAGGGGGTGGCAGCATTTTAAACCATTAATGTGTAGGGTTTATATGGTCTCAACCACAGAGGTGGAACCCTATTGCAATTGTAAGAATGTCTTACTGTTTTTCTGACTTCAGTCATTCAATAAAACAAAGTTTTATTTATATAGCAGATTTATAAATAATTTGCCACAATATGCTTCACGGTACACTCTGGCATAAACCCCCACAATCAAGCCAGAGGTGGTGGTGACAAGGAAAAACACCCTGAATGGCATAGAGGGATAAACCTTTGGAGGAACCGGACTCTGTCGGTGGAGCCCATCCTTCTCCACTA
Source organism: Anguilla rostrata (assembly GCF_018555375.3). Lineage (NCBI taxonomy): Eukaryota > Metazoa > Chordata > Actinopteri > Anguilliformes > Anguillidae > Anguilla > Anguilla rostrata. Next base: position 15,757,113 of record NC_057949.1, on the reverse strand, counting down.
AGATTACACAACAGGCATTTAGCAGACACTTATCCACAGTGACTGACACAACTTTTAAATCAGTTTTTTCAGAACAAGGTCAAGAAACATGGGCCAAGCAAATTCAGGGTGGGCTGTATGAAGCACCCGAACGTGGGGGTCCCGGGGTGGGGTGGCAGGCTGGTCTTTCACAGCCACATTCTGAAAAACTAAACAAAGAAAAGGCCTGACAAGTCTTCCATTTTCATCCGAGTTCAAGAGCAGAAAGCTAAGTGTCACGCAAGTCTTTATATCAGCTGTACATGCCTCTAACTGAGAGGGCTCAAGTGCTTCACTTGGTTCATTGATAGGTATCATCTGCACTATGTTTCTGGATGATATTACCAAAGGGCACTATATGCAGAGAAAAGAGAAGAGGTCCTAACACAGAGATCAGAAAAATCTTTAATTTAGTTTAACAAACTGGGCCCTACTGCATAAGTACGATTAAAACCAGGAGAGTGTCTGTCCACAATGTCCAGTATAGGTCCGGCATCTGTCCAATAGGATATCATGATCAACAGTGTCAAAAGCTGCACTTGGTGTTAAAAAGCAGTGGTATAGATATAGACTTGCAGTCTGACGACGGTAGTAGATCAGTTACAACCCGGAGAACAGCAGTTTCAGAACTGCAATTTGATCGCAATCCTGATTAGACAGTTCCAAGAATACAGTTTCAACTTAGTTTGCACTGAGTTGCCAAACAGTGACTTTCTCTCGTATTTTCAATAGGACAGAGGATTTAGATATGTCTTTTTCAGATGTCAGGTTTGATATTAGATTTAGACAGACTTAAGGGCTGTCTTAATAACAGCCACCTTCAAAGGCTTTGGCGGTCCCTCTTAACAGAGACGCATTAATGACTTTGAGTGTGTGCCGGTGTAGCACAGAGAAAACGTCCATCATCATTTCAGTTGGAATTGGGTTCAGCAGGCATGTAGTTGGTTTTAAGGTTATTACCAATTTGGTCTGCTCATTTCTTTCAATAAAAGTAAAACAGTATAGTGTTGCAGTCAGCACTTTTCCCTGCAATATCCCAAAGCTTTTTAGCAGATTTTTTGGGGAAGTAGGTAGTGATGCAAGGAGAGAGACATCAGGGAAATCTGGCATCAAATAGTTTCTAAACTCTCATTTAAAAAGTTCAAGAAGTCATTACTACTGTAATTAAGAAGGGAATTGTAGACTCTGGTGATTGCATTTTAGTGAGATCGTTTTCGGGGTGAGAGAAATCTCAGCAAAACATTTTGTGTAAAACCAACAGAGTTGCTGTTGCTGGGGGATCATTATCCTTTTCAACATGTATGTTGAACTCACCAACTCACACCTTTCATATCTAGCTGCGGAAACAGCTGGATATGAGAGAAACAGATTCTGATAGGACAATGGAATAAGGCCCTGGTGGATAATATACATGGCGACAATCACGAAAAGATGTATGTTGCAGATTGCTTGAGCTAAGTCAGGCTGCAAACAGATCAAAGCATGAACTTCTAATGAGGGGAACTCACTTCCAGACATAGGGATTAAACTCAAGGTGGACTGATTAATAACTGCAAGGTTCGGCCAGGTTCAGTCAGACATAACATAAAAAACATAAAACACAGTCATACAGTAAGGTTATAATCTGTGATTCATTTGTCAAAAAAGCCTTGTTTTGTCTTCTAAAAAGCTTAGCTTTTTTTGCGCATCGTAAACTCCTGAAACTTTGCATGACTGTAAAGGTCTGGCCCAAAGGTCTACTGCGCAAATATGATGCATTACATTACATTACAGGCATTTAGCAGACGCTTTTATCCAGAGCGACTTACACAACTTTTTACATAGCATTTTACATTGTATCCATTTATACAGCTGGATATATACTGAAGCAATGCAGGTTAAGTACCATGCTCAAGGGTACAACGGCAGTGTCCTTACCCGGGAATCGAACCTGTGACCTTTCGGTTACAAGCCCAGTTCCTTATCCACTGTGCTACACTCCGTCCTTTTTTGATGCCATCTGGACTCATTTGTTGCAGATTCAGACAGTTCGGCACATAGATGTATGCTGTCACAAATAACAAATTTGTCTCTTGGACACAAGAAGGCTGCCATATTGGATTTTCTTAAATTATGAATAAAACATTTTTTTTTCTTTTAATGTTACCATTAAGTCCAATTGTTGTGAAACCTTTTTATGAAGCAGAAGTTCCTACATCAAAAAACATGGTTGCTACAACAACTTCAAATGGCTGTGATATATGAAAATGATCTAATATTTGACATTTTCAGCCATTTTTGATCTCGTGAAGGTTGTATTGACATGAAACTTGATATGTTGGAGCTCTGCAGTAGGCTGAAGTTGAATTAGTTGAATTACAAAAGTAAAGTTGCAACATGTCCAAAGATGGCTGACTAACAGCCAAACATACTGCAATGCATTCAGCTTAGCATACAAATCAAAATACCGCCATAAAATCAGCATGAAACGATATGTATTATGACAGACTGTACAACAATTATGTATCTTGGGCCTATTTTTTTGATAAATGTAATTTATTTGCCGCCAATGTTTGTACATCTATTTTTTCATCTTTAGCTCTGCGTTATTTTGCTGGAAGGCCTACCATTTGGCAACCTGTGTCAAACAAATGTTCCACCGATCCACAGATTGCGGGTTCAGTTCTGGCTGAAGCGCCCTGAACTGCAGATATTTTATATAACTGCCAAAAATGTAAGTATCATTCTCAGGCTGACTCACAGATTGTGGTTGACCTGAAATGTACAGGTTACTTTGTATTTTAACTGTTACAGTCACTACATTTTTTGAAATTATGTACAGTGCAGTCCATAGATATTTGGACAGTGACACAAATTTTGTTGTTTTGGCTCTGTACTCCAGCACATTGGATTTTAAATGAAACAATGAAAATGTCCAAACTGTCAGCCATAATTTCAGAGTAATTGCATCCTTATTGGGTGATCCATGCAGGAATTCTAACCTTTTTATATGTACCCCCTCCCACCCCCCACCCATTTTAGGGGAGCAAAATTAACTGGACAAATGACCATAATCTTGAATGAATTTCTCATATTTTCAATTTTGTTAGGCCTGAAGCCTGATTATGAAAAATCTCATATATTTAGGAATGTGCAGAAGACACATTTTACTTTACCACGTTATTTTGGACTGACGGAACTGTGGATGTCTTGGGTATCCACATACTTAAAGACATTTAGGATCTTAGCACAATTAGTTCTAACAATAAATGACATAAAATCAATAAAATATTATAAACACAGAAGAGCAGAACATTTACTTTGTATGGAGAAGTTTCTTCTGTTAACTCCCTGGTGATGTCACAGCTCCCTTATCTTCTCATGAAGCTGCCAGTTCCTTCCTGACTTCTTTTCTAAATTATATGAACAAAATGGATTTACGTTCTTCTGGAACAACAAGCGAGATAACATTAAAAGGACAGTAGTTTATAATAAATATGAGTACGGTGGTTTACAGCTTCTGAATCTTGAAGCATTCCATTTTTTTTGTTTGTTTTGAAAGCAAAATAAAAGGCTGTAATTTCTACACGGATTATCCAATATGGATGCAAATACCCTCACAGATGATTCTGTACTCTAACCTCATTTTTTAAAATGTAGTGTCACCTTATTGATCACACTGTACATTTCTTGTCTAGGATCTATTTCTCAACAATACTTCACTCTGTGATCTGTTGTTGAACAGCTTGTCATTTATTGTCATTATTGTGGCCATAAAGCAAAAAGCAGCTGGGTTAGCTGCCATATGGTCAAGGGCTCGATCCCATCTGTAGTGCATTGCAGCGTGAAGTAGGGACCGATAAAAATTTCGGGCTCGATGTTGTGAGAAACCTGCCAACCGCAAGTAGATAACAGTTCATCCATCATGATTATTAGGTATAGCTGGGGAGGGGCTGGCAGGTCTTCAGTGAGACTGTTTCGATATAAATATACAGCACCTGTGATCTCAGGCCCAAGCCCAGAAATAGCTGCTTTGAAAGACCATATATAATGTTTTCTTCTCTAAAATGAAACTATTCTACATTCAGTGGTGGGAAGTCTAGGGGTCAGAGAGTGAAAGTCCTGCCATGTGTTTCTGCCACCCATGAACCCATCCAGCTGATTTCGCTAATTAGCTCTGCCTCCTGGCTGACGAATTGCACTAATTAGCAAATGCAGGTGACTGGAACAATATATCGGGTGGACTTTTACCTGATTTTACACTGCTGTTAACATTCCACATTATTGCAGTAAAAGAGTGAAACCTCTTGTGTCAGCTTGTATTTTGCGTTTATGGGGGCTGATTCTAGGATTCCTTAGTTTCTGCTTGCAGATATAAAATCCTTATCTCTCAAATGACAAAAGGTAATGTAATGGTGTGAGATGTGCAATGTAATTATGGGGATATGTATAATGTAATGGCGGGGGGATGGGTAATGTAATTATGGGGATATGTGTAATATAATGGTGTGGGGATGTGTAATGCAATGTAGTGATCTGAAGAAAAACACATTTTCAATTCAATAATTTAGTAAACATTGGGTAGCATTGCTTTGGAATACAGCTTATTTAATTTGTGTGAGCTAAGTTAGCCAATATTGTTTCATGTAATTTGGTCTAATTTTGATATCAATACATTTAATGGCAGGCCTATATTTTGCAAGTTTGAATGAATTATTTATGGACAGTGCTTTGTATGTGTGAGTAACTTGCCAATTTTGTACATTGAAAATGCGTTTTTCTTTTTCTTTATCCTTGATACATGTGATTAAATTTTTTAAAGAATTTACATTTCTTTGACAATTATTGTGCATTGTGTGCCCATTCCAAGATCATATAAGATTTTATGATATTATATTTTATAATATGTCTGTGGCTTGGTCCATGAAATTATCAGAGATGGGATTTTTCTTGATTAATCTGGAAAAATACAAATTTTTGGACAACAAATTTCTCAACCAGAGGAAAAGAACCTGGATATGTCATAAAATCAAGCTAAAGATGAAAAGCTTTTGAACTCAGCAGCTGAAGAGAATTTTCCGGGGTAAAACCAAATACAAGTGCCCCTCGAGATCTTTGAAGTCTGAAGAAATCTGTATAGCAGAATCTTAGAGACGCAAAGCCTTCAGCAAAGATGTCTAGATGGGACACACTTATTTTGAGTAATTTATTGGAATGGTTCATTGCATGTATTGTCTTTTTCCACTGTAGTGTCTGTCCGTCATGAACAACAGCCAGAAAAAATTCTACTTTCTTGCGTTCTAAAAAATGAAAACACCACAGACGAAGTTCATTATGAAATGTAAGTGTTTTTATGATGAAGAAATGCACTTTCCAGAACACTCTAAATAGTGCGCAGGTTTAAGAGGAGCTACTGAAGGAATGACAAAAAGAGAGCAATGTTCCGCATAAAACAAATCTGACTCCACGACACCACTGAAACTGCTTCTGACTCTGTTCATTACAATGCATATACCAGTATGTTGAGCGATGCATTCAAAGACGTGTAATTCTGCACAAGTCGCCATTTTGAAAAATTCGTACTGCTCCCTGAAAAATTTTCCCCCTCATTGTTTGAGATGAACCCAACATACATAATATAGGAAGAGGTGTTACCTCCTTATTATTTTATCAATGAATAGTGTGACTTGTTTCCATTTAATGCTCACTTTTTGCATCACTGATAGCAAAGAGAATCTATGCATTGTATTAAAAGGGGTCTGTGGTGTGGGGATGGCTGGTTTAAGCAGCCACACCTGCCCTGGGTCAAGTTAATTAGACCTGGCTAATTAGATAATTGGTTAGATACTTCACCAGGCTAATTGGACCCGGGAACAGGGGTGGCTGCACCTGCGCGTAGTGAGGTAATCAGTACGCACAGGTTAAATCTGCCATCCCCACCCACACAAGGGAGAGCCTCACTGTCATGACAGTGCTAACGTCTGCTCTTTGGCTGTACCGTCTTGCCACCCTCGTGAATAAACGTGGACTGTTTGAACGTCGTCTCCCGGTGTCTCTGTGCTGGAGGGCCCTTCGGTGGCCTGTGGCAGGCTCGTTTGCCACGGGAGCATTTCTTGCGGTGCCCGTTCGGATGAGTGGTGAGTACACATCTCTGAAGCTCGTATATCTAAGGTACCACTGTATCCCCATGTCATTATGGGCGGCAGCGTAGTATAATGGCTAAGAGGTTGGTCTTGTAACCTAAAGGTCGCAGGTTGAGCCAAGTACTTAACCTGCATTGCTACAGCATATATCCGGCTGTATAATTGGATACAATGTAAGTCGGTCTGGATAAGAGCGTCTGCTAAATGCCTGTAATGTAATGTCATGTAATATTATTCAGGATGAGTCAGGAAAAGGAACACCCCTGAACTACTGATTTATACTGGTTTCTCATCCTTGGTTGTCACCTGTCTTGGTAGTTTGAAAATACCGAGGTGATGTCATAAGACTATTGTTTGGAAACCGGCGGCACTGACTTTCGGCACAGACAAAATGAATCCAGTCGCCGCTAGCAAGTTGCCCCAGCCAGGTGACCTGTGGTTTGACTGCACTCCAGTGCCCTGAACAGCGGGAGAGAGTAACCGGAGATTAAAGCCGTTCTCTATGAATAAATGCAACGTTCGCTTTTGCCTCGGGGAAAGATTCGCTCGCTGGTGCGGTTGTGATAAAAATCAGCTGTAGCTGACGGCTGCTTCTGTGTTTTCCCCTGTAAGGGGAAAAGAAATCTATTTTTTTTTTTTTCAATTCTATTCTTAGACATTCTTTTTATCTTTGAATTGAATGAACAGAAAATAAATCTCTGAGAGAATGGCAAGTTTGATAAATAAAGCGAATGCGAAAAACTCAACATGCCCTGTTTACCTTTGTTCATTTGCACATGTAATGTGCCAGGGTTCTTGTTTTTGAAGGATACCCGCAGGCCAGCGGAACAATATGAGCTCTCCTTCTTTTAACTGCGCCTCTCCCACCTGTACCCGCACGAATCCACTGTACAAAAATTCCACTCCGCCCCAAAAACTCATTCCCTGTGTACCAAAATAACCCCCCCCCCCCCTCACCAAAACATTACACGTACAGCATTATCTCCTCTGGAATGCCATCATGTTCGGTCCTCTCTGCTCCATGGTGAAAAACAAGGTGTTTGAGACAACTACAGTCTGTGGGATGCTGTATCTCTGGGCTCAGGCTTGTACTGTATGTGCCGGACTGTCTGTGTACAGTAAGTCAACTACTGTCAGATACGATCATTTCACATTCTCTTTTGAAGTTGAGGATATAACTTAAACAGGGATGATTCAAAGAACAATAAAAAGTTAAAAGTATCGTATAAGAAAAAAGGTTCCTTTTAAAGTTAACTAAAAATTTAGTCATGGTTAATTCAGTTCAATTTGATTCAATTTAATCTGTTCACATTTTAATTGTATCCTTTTTTTTTTTTTTTTTTTTTTTTTTGTTTTTGAGCGCCCAAGATGGCTGCCTCGTGCGTTTGTGCATGGAGAAGTGGCTCTAGAATCCAATAAATATCTCTCTTTGGAGTTTCCATCCGCCTGATATCGTTGGAGTGTTGTGTTAACGACCCGGTTTTGGAAGAGTTTTTTGACTGAATTGCTGACATGTTCCCTATCCTCCGTGAAGTAATGGCAGAAACGGCACCTGTCTTAAAGTCCTCTATGTGCAGACTCCTAAATGACAGCGGATTTAAAATTTGGGATACGAGATATTGGATCTCAGTTTAGATAATTGCAACATTTTAAATTTTTAGCCTACTTAGTATTGATGTTTTATTGTAACAGCAAAATAATTCAGTGTTTTTAATGACAACTGTCTTTATGAACCTGTAACAATGCTGAAAGGTCAATAAAAATAAAGTCTCCCCTAGTATCGCCCTTTGTAACAATGGTAAACTGAACAAAAACAGTGAATGTAACAACTTGTCCGCTTCAAAGTAATAACTGCTGGTTAAAGTACTAAAAATGTAAAACTGTAATAACTTTTGTCAGTTAATGTAATAATGTAATAACTTATTACATCATAATAATGTATGACATTAACCGGTGGCTATTACATTAACTGGTTTACAGCTCTTTTGATGAATGATGCAATACTTCAACTGTTAATGTAATAACATGGCACAATTCCTGTCTTCTGTCATATCAAGTGTCACACATTGCTACTTAAAGAAAATTGCACTAGAAATGCACATACAGATATGGAAACACTACAACATGAACCCGCCTGTCCTGGATTAATCCCAGATTAAACCAGACTCAAACCTATGGGGGCAGTGGCTTTAAACACGGGACCACCCTTGGCAGCCACAGGCATGATACTTGCTGTTAATTAGATATGAAATCAAACCTATAGACAATAATTTGGCATTATTTGGCAATATTATATTAATGGTTATATTACATTGTTCATAAAAAAGTTGTAACCCCTGGTTAATGTAATTCCCACCAGTAAATGTAAGTTATTACATTAACCGGCAAAAGTCATTTGGTTAACTGCTCAAGATTTTTATTATATTAATCAGCAGTTATTGTATGAATTGGCAGTTATTACATTAATGAGGACATTGTTATCATGGCAACTGTTTTTGTTACAAACTGACTGTATTACTTTCACAAACAGGCTTTACAGGAAAACAGGAAAATCAGGCAAAGCTGGGCCTGAAACCTCACAAACCAGCAAGCGAGGTAAAAACTCCCCCGGCGAGAAGTAGAAAAAGAGAGAAAAATAAATGAGAAACTCCCCAGAGGAAACGAACGCAAGGAATCCTCTGCTGACCAGCCTGGCGTCAGTAGTTAAATATAGGCTGGACGGTAATAGAGAAGGAATTGAAAGACTATTGGTGCAAATAGACATAGCGGTTGGCCCAGTTATAGAGGTATCAAAGGGTAATGACATCCTAGATCACTTTTATTTTGTTCTTTTTTTTGTTGACAACTGTCTATTGATTTTTTTTTTTCCAAGAACAAACGAATATAAAAAAACTGATAGCAGTACATTTGCTAGGGCAAAAAAAATGTTACATTCATAATAAATAGAAGGTACGTACATGTAGTATACTTTTACTTTTTTTTGTTACAGTAAACGTGTTTGTATGCCTTCTTTATAAGTAAACATTTTAATCCATGCCGTTATATCAACATTTCTGAAATAAAATCATTTTATCAACAAAAATAAAACCTTATGCTGCCCTCTAACATTTGAATAAATGCTTTCTGCATCCCAGTCAGGCCCCGCCCCAATTGAGATATCCAAGTACTTATTTGGAGATACTACTACGTCCTGTAGATGTCTATCAAGCTATTCAGTCAGAAAAGTGTTGCCGCCCACAACTTTGTACATTTACTTTTTAATATGATGGAACACTGCCGGCACCTGATTGGCTGGGTTGATTTTGGCCCAACGATTCTCAGACCAAAGAAACATGGCGGCCTGTCCATGAAGTCTATCATATTCCACCTAAACGGTCGACTAAAATATGTTTCTGAAAACATTTGAGGTGAGAAATAGGCTAAGTAGTCGCTCAATCTTTGTTCATATTTGATCTGAAACACCTTGTTTGACATTTTGATCTGAGCTTCACGAGCCTACACTGTACAAATAATTAGCATATAGAATACTTTATGCAAATGAGATGGACACGCCTACTCCACCCACCCCAGGAAGCATTCATCAGAATTCTGTAGTAGGTGGAGCCAGGCTGAAACAGTGAGTGCAATCACTCTTTAAGTTAGCTGGTAAAATTGACAGTCCAACCAAACAAAGTGAATATTAATATGCAGTTCAAAAGAGACAGGGAATAGATTTAGTCCTCCAGGCTGTGTCATGGGTACTGTGGGGTACCCTGACAGAACCCATGCCCGCTTCTGGACAGGGACAGCTTTTTATCCCCAGTGTGAGTTTTATGGGTGGCTGGAGATGACTGGTTGAATTAGAGAGAGTTATGCCCCCAGAGGGGTCCTGGTTTTGGGTCATGGCTTGGATCCGTCATGAGGGAACATTCTGGAAGCGAGAACATTTGGCCGCCTGAGCAGGTCAGGGCTCACAAACACAAACGACATGTCTACCATTAAGCGATACCAGATATTTGGCTAAAATGTCTTGGAACTTGCTGGGGTCCAGGGTTCCACTGAATTTAAAAAGAGCCCCAGGAGCGGTCGATACGAAACAACCTCATAATATTAAAGATCTGCCACAAAGTGTCGTTAAACGTATGATGTTCGTTTCAACGCGTCCTTCTTCTGGTGCCAAATCCACTGCTCGTGTACATGGGGGGGGAAAAAAGCTCAAGTTTGGTCTAATCTGACCACAACACCCTGATCCAATCAAAGTTCAGCATTGAGATGAGTTTAATGACCAGATTTACTGAGCCTTTTGCTACTGGGTCCAGGAGAAGATATGACTCATTTTGCCCAAGGAACATGCGTCTTATGTTTCAAACAGGCACGCAGTATGCGTGTCATCTACGTGAGTCATCACATGGTGCTTCTCCCATTAATGCATGTGCATTTAAGGGAGGATCACACAAATTACAGGCAGAAGGACAAGTGTGGCTGATCATGTATTCTGCTGAATTAATTAAAGGTTGCACAATTAACAAGGGTCGATTTTTGCGTGAGATTTCCCCACATCCAAAGAGCAGACATAAATCAAGGCACAAGCCAGACGGAGACATCGATATTGGCCTCAAAGATGCAGTGAGGGAATCTTTGCAAGAAGAATCACACACTGTAATATTTCCAGTGTTTAATCAACTCTTACAGCGTACACAGCGTCCCTGCTCTGGTCCAGCATAGGACCACATGTACTGTGTCAGAGTTTAATTAACACTGGACATTTTACTGGGCACTATTTCATCTCCCTGAGCAAGAAATCATAAAATGGTCGCCTGCAGATGAAGTGGCCCACACAATAATTAAGGCCGAGTATTTATCATGGAAAATAAAGTGCAGCAGCCACTGGCAAAAGTCGTTAAAAAATCATTAAAAACTGAAAAACTGAGAAATTACAGTGTTAAAAAAAATCATTTATTAAATCAACCAATAGATCTTATGTGCAGCAGTGGAAAATGACTGAAATTACTTGTGCAACTGGAGCAACAATAACAAGCGCTTGAAATTTCAAACAAATCAGTGGACAGTTGCTGATAGCAAAAAAAATGTGAGTAAATGCATTGATAGGCTGATGCCTTTAACGACTATTGTCCATCACGGAAAAAGCATGCTTTTTTTGCCGAACATTGTTAGAAAAAGCATGCTTAAACTGCATTACTGAAATATTTTTTTAAAAACAGGGTTACTCTGTTTGTTTTTATTTGTTTTAAGTTAGATTTGGTACATGTCCTGCCTTACATTGCGTGGTTTGAGTCTTGGATGTAGCGCCTGTTGCTACTGACAGTGTTACCGTAGCTACAGGAGAAGGATACGAGCGGCATCGAGACTGTTGACAGAAGCCTTCAAACATTTTATTACAACTACCGACGGCCGACTGGATTGTTAGCTACCATCTAAATCTGCTGAAAAATCACATAAAAGAACGGGAACGAGGAAAACGCATCAATTTCTCCTCATCCAATGAAGATATTCAATGCACTTAAAGAGTTTTTTGAACCGAGCCTTCTAAGTTCTGCTTCATGCACAAAATCGGATTAGTAGGTAGCCCCATTCGCTGATTGCGTTATTCGGTCAGGGCATCTCACAAATTTAGATTAAATACATTCATCATTATGCAAAGTCATTATTTTTGATTTGGGTTTGGATCTGCTTTAGGTATGTCTGTGCACGCACCAGCGTGCACCAGCCTATCAAACAGGAATCAGAATTGCATCCCCCCTGCTAAATGGGAGAAATACTAAAACCCCCCAGTACCTACAAGCAGATCCAAACAGCAGGTGGACGTTGGGGGGGGGGCGGAGGCTGAGCACAATTCTGTGAGCTGCAGCAAGCTTAGCATGTAAAGAGAAGCACTGGCAAAGAGCAGCACAGTCGATGAGCAGCACCTGAGAGGTCCGACTGTCCGTTTGAAAAGGCACTCAATTTTTGATGTGTGCATGTGATAGGTTAACTATGAGAATATCTATTGATGTGTGTATGTGATTGGTTGAGTATGAGAACACGTAGTTGTGGTGTGGGGATGGCTGGTTTAAGCAGCCACACCTGCCCTGGGTCAAGTTAATTAGACCTGGCCAATTGGATAATTGGTGAAGAATTAGATAATTGGCCAGGCTAATTGGACCCAGGAACAGGAGTGGCTGCACCTGTGCGTAGTGAGGTAATCACTGCGCACAGGTTAAATCTGCCATCCCCACCCACACCAGGAGCTCTCTGTCATGACAGGGTTTAACATCTGCTCATTTGGCTATACCATCTTGCCAAACCCTCGTGGAATAAATGTGGACTGTTTTAACATCATCTCCCTGTGTCTCTGTGCTGGAGGGCCCCAAAGAAAGCCACTTCGGTGGCCTGTGGCAGGCGTGTTTGCCACAGTGGCGCCCAACGTGGGGCTCCTCCGGCACAGGAAAGAGGCACAGGAGGGCCGGCCAGGAAGCACACTGGAGGAGGGGCGGCTGAGGTGTTCCCGACAGGGCTTCGGGCGGATCCTCCGGGCCAAAAATGGGGAGCGGAAGATGACCAGGGAGGGGAAGGAGGCGATCCTCAGCGGGGAAGCTGAGGAGCTGCACCTGGCCGAGGAGGCAGGTCAGCGACGGGCGGTGCACGAGAGGTGGTCGCGCCGTGAGCTGGACTTGGCCGGGAAGGCGGGTCAGCTACGGGCGGCGCACGAGCGGTGGCCGCGCCGTTTTGCTTCCTTTCTCGTCCGTTTTGGTTGTTTTTAGTTCTTTGTTTTGGCCTGGTTGGTTTGCCCGGAGCCCATGAGGGGATAAGCCTGCAGCCGCCTGCCAGCAGAGCCGACTGGCGGCCACCACAGCCACGAGGGTTCCTGGTCCCCAGCACCACACGGCCAGTCCACCAGCCCACCAGCCCAGCCACCCCACCACAGCCCCTGGAACAGCCCAAGCCGGTGACGCCCCCACCAGCCAGCAGAGCAGCCCAGGACTTCCCGTGCTCCGGGAGGGAGGAGGAAGAAGGGCTGCCTTGTCGTCAGAAGGAGGGGCACAGCATGTACTGGACTGTTCCGGGGCCACCCACCCTGACTTTTTTTTAGCGTGTTTAGAGTTTTTATTTTTATTTGTCTTTTGCTTTGTTGGGAGTGCAGGGGTGGGGGGGGTAGGCTTCGGCCAGTGATTCTCCCTGGCCTCAGTTTGGCGTTGGGGGTATGTGGTGTGGGGATGGCTGGTTTAAGCAGCCACACCTGCCCTGGGTCAAGTTAATTAGACCTGGCCAATTGGATAATTGGTGAAGAATTAGATAATTGGCCAGGCTAATTGGACCCAGGAACAGGAGTGGCTGCACCTGTGCGTAGTGAGGTAATCACTGCGCACAGGTTAAATCTGCCATCCCCACCCACACCAGGAGCTCTCTGTCATGACAGGGTTTAACATCTGCTCATTTGGCTATACCATCTTGCCAAACCCTCGTGGAATAAATGTGGACTGTTTTAACATCATCTCCCTGTGTCTCTGTGCTGGAGGGCCCCAAAGAAAGCCACTTCGGTGGCCTGTGGCAGGCGTGTTTGCCACAGTAGTGATGTGTGTATTTGATTGGCTGAGTATGAGAACATGTAGTGTTGTGTGTATATGATTGGTTGAGTACAAGAACACGTAGTGATGTGTATATAGGATTAATTAAGAGTGAGAACATGTAGTGATGTGTGCATATGATTGGTTGACTATGAGAACATGTCATGATATGTGTATATGATTGGTCGAGTATGAGGACATGTAGTAATGTGTGTACATGATTGGTCGAGTACGAGAACATGTAGTGATGTGTATATGTGATTGGTCGAGTATGAGAACATGTAGTGATATGTATATGTGATTGGTCAAGAATGAGGACGTAGTGATGTGCGTATATGATTGGTCGAGTACGAGAACATGTAGTGATGTGTATAGAGGATTGATTAAGAGTGAGAACATGTAGTGATGTGTGCATATGATTGGTTGACTATGAGAACATGTCGTGATATGTGTATATGATTGGTCGAGTATGAGAACATGTAGTGATGTGTGTACATGATTGGTCGAGTACGAGAACATGTAGTGATATGTATATGTGATTGGTCGAGTATGAGGACATGTAGTGATGTGTGTACATGATTGGTCTAGTACGAGAACACGTAGTGACGTTCTCAAACTGAAGTTCCCAGTGCTGTATCGCAGTACAGAACATCCACGGCCCGAATGTCCTCAGTCTATCTATCCCTTCTCCTAAGACGCCCAAAATTGGAGTGTGTCAGCGTCAACAGATGGGAGTCAGAACGTTCAACAGCAATAATCTGGAGCTGAGTGTACGATCAGCCTGACGAATCTGTGACCCAGCCTCCCGTCGAACCTGAGATGGCTGCGGCATGACTCAGAGGAACACAGGGCTCCGCCGGATTCCGGGAACGCTGGTCCTCAAAGAGGAACGTGTTAGCGTTTCCCAGGGGAACGCCGCAAACAGCCGCCGATCGCTGGGGAAAGGCGTTTCTACGTGGCCCGGCCCTGATTTAGCCAATTTGTGGCGGTAAATGGCCTTTCATTATCTCGGGCTGAAAGAATAGCAGTGAAGCTCTCTGATTGGGACGCGCGCTTCTAGTGCCTTGCCTGTCGAGATCTTTCATTCTCGTGTTCTAAAGAGTAGAGAGAGGGGGAGAGAGGGGAGAGAAAGACATAGAGACAGAGAGAGAGCGAGAGTGATTATCATTCAAATTCGAAAAAGGGCATTCAGTTTTTGTTGAACATCTAAGAATGAGTCCAACAAACCCCTTGCAGTCCATGGCTCCAAACCCAAGAGCTCAGCCCAGAAAAGTATCCCCTCAGTCAGCTGGTTCTGAACCTCTCTAGACTAACGTTAACAGACACTAACAAAAACCAGCTTCAGATCAGCACTGCTTCACAACTGCCCATTAGAGTCAACCAAATTATAAAGCACATCAAAAACTCCTATCTGGAACATTGGCACAAAGAAACCCAGTCCCAAAATAAACTGAATTGTTACAGGGCCCTAAACAGAAAATACACAGTGGCAGAGCATCTCTTCTCAGTCAGATACAAAGCAGAGACGGATCCTGACCAAGTACAGGCTCTGTGACCACTCACTTGCAATTGAAATAGGCAGATAGGCTTCTTTTGGTAACTCATGGTTTGGTAACTCATGGTTACCAAAAGAATATGTGATCATACGTATGGTGTACATATTTATTTATTTACTTCTGTTGCTGTTGTTGCTGTTATTGTTATTATTGTTATACTGTATATTATTACATTTATAATTATTATTATTTTACATATTATTTATATGTGTGCTTTGGTAGTAATTACATTGTGTGCGTGTGTGTGTGTCTGTGTGTTTGTATATGTGTGTGTGTGTGTGTCTGTATGTATGTGTGTGTGTGCATGTGTGTGTGTTTGTATGTGTGTGTGTGTGTGTGTTTGCACCTTGGCCAGGCCATCTGTTGACTGTCCACCCTTCAGGTGGTCTGGATGGGATTCTGGGACACCTCAGGATGAACTTACGCTCACGCATACACACACATGCTCACAGACACACACGCTCACACAAACACTCTCTCACACACACACACCCACACATACACACTCACACAAATGCACACACACACACACACACACACTCTCACACATGCACTCTCTCTCACCCACACACACACACACACACACACACACCCACGCACTCTCTCACACATACTCTCACACAGAGTGAGCACAGGAAGTTCTATTTGAGGGCCGAGCACCTGCTTGGTGCATTAGTGCTCGTCCCTCCGGCCGCTCTCTCTCTCTCTCTCTCTCCCTCTCTCTCTCCCCCTCCCCCTCCCTCCCTCTCTCTCTCTCTCTCTCCCTCCCTCCCCCCCTCTCCCTCTCTCTCTCTCTCTCTCTCCCCCCCCTCTCTCTCTCTCTCTCCCCCTCTCTCTCCCTCTCCTTCTCTCTCTCTCTCTCTCTCTCTCCCCCCCCAGCTCCGCGTGGCGGTCTCCGTTAGCGCCCCGCTCGCTATCCGGCACGGTCCCGGGACCCGTAGCCTGACTCACTCCGCATTAGTCACCCTCTCCCCGCGGTCCCGCGCGACGCGGCTCGCTTTCCCCTCCGAATTACGAGCGCCCGCCCCCCCCTCGGGACCCCCGCCCCGTTGACGTCAGCGTCGGTAAGGCATGCCGGCCCGTGGCGCGTCCCACGCTGCCGACGCCGCTGCGCCGAGTCCGCCTAGCGGTGCGAGGTCCTCATCGAAATTCGGCGGCACGACCGGCAGCCGCGGTGGCCCGTTTTCGCCGGGCGGAAAAGAACGGCTCGTTACAGCGGGAGTGTGATCAAATCTCCGAAAAAACCCCGGGGGGGGGGTGGTGCGGAGGGACGGCACGTATTTAATCTTGGCCCCGCAGGCGGAGAGTTGACGCGGCCCCGCTCGAACCCGTCCGCCGTGGCGGGACCGTCTGGAGGGGCTCCTTCGTTTTAATAACTTTTACAGGCAACTATTCTGGGAATCTCCCAGTCCTGGTCCTGGAGTACCCTTGTGTGTCTTGGCTCTCCTCCCAACCTTAATTGCGATTCCTGAAGTATAGCAAGCTGTTATTTATTCTTAATGAGACGCTATTGATGGCTAATGAGGGATGATTTACCGTCTTGATATCAAATTATAATCAGAAACAGATATTCATGTGACGAGGAATGAATATTTCATTCATGGACTTTTAATTGCTCAAATTTGTTCTCAGACAACTTATGCAAACTTAAAGTGCCTGTCCAGATTTATTTTACAACTTACAAAAATATTCTGTGTTGAACAATCATTTATTTAATATGGTTTGTCCACCGAAAAAAATCTTCAATGAACTACTGAAAATGGCGTAGTAGCATCTCTTGATGATGCTGTTTCCCTCATTGAGAATTCCATAAACTATGACTATGCAAATTGGCAACACTTGCTGCGGTGCTTTCAAGATCGACATCTGGATTCAAAATCAGTTTATTAGTGAAGCCCAACCACTTCTGCATGATCTGGAAGCAGTCAACGTACGCTACAAACTCAGATTCCCTCTATACTGTCAGGTATATCCACGTGAATTTTCTGAAAAAATTCCACCATTTTTTGAATGGGCACCTTCGGTAACGAGTGGAACGAAGTTCCTACCTGGGGATCGCATCCTACAATCTGCACAGTCCGCCACGTTCAGCACACCCACTATCGCGACAATCTCACTGACCGGTCCGCTTTCTGTGCGCTAAGGTTTCAGTTTACCCCATCGCTCTCTTGTAAATTTACATATTTTTGCATATTGGACCGTGATAGGTTCAACGTATTTGTGACATCACAAAATTTTGCTCATACGTGCATGTTCCCATCTGAAATTAAAGGGAAGTTGGGAGAAACTCTCCGTCCACATAGGAAGAATGTAAACAAGGTGTGCTCTGGGTTCTGCACAAATCCGTGTAGCAAAAGTCGCGCTTACAAGAGGGGTCATCCGTTAAAATAACACGTTTTTGAGTGGAGTAGGTCTTTCATTTTCTGCAAGCAATTCCTTTTGTGGAAGAGGTGACATTTTGTACTGATCAACTGATGAGCCTAAAGCCAAAGGCAATGAAGTCTTAAATGCCGAAAGTGTAAAAATCAGCTCCCTGAAACAAAACCGTTTGCGGAAGTGCAAGAGTTCAAAACACTAAGCAAACGTGTGCCGAACCTGCATTGCGTTTCAGGACAAAGTTAACATAACTCAAACTGGGAATCAATCAACATTTCTCTCTAACTTTGACAAACAATTCAAAGCAAAAATGTTTTTTCTCAGCAAAGACTTCAGCGAGTTCAGAAATCGTTACGCTAATTAGCCAAACTGGGTGTGTGACGAAGAAAGAGAACTGAGCGCATTTAATTGTAGGTCAGAGTTAAGGACAAATATTGATTGAATGTAAGCCATAAACGCATATGTTTAAAAAAATCCTAATTAGTCAAGGCATCGATTGTAATCAATACCAGCGTGTCCCAAGAGTGCCTTTACGGAAATGGAATACGTTTGGGAATTTATTGAAACAGCTAAATCGTCGATGTATTGCAACAAACACCGAAAAGATCGTCGCTTTAAGGTGCTTCAGCATATCACAGTCACACCATCACACTGTGAAATATTCTTATGATATTTCAGTAAGTGTTGCAGTGAGAGCACATGAGAGCTGAGGACCCACATGTCACAGTGAAGACACACTGTGTGCTGAGACTGAAATATGTCGATGACAAATGTGTTTTATTAAATAATTTATTAATGAATGAAGATTCAGAGTGCGAGGACGTGCAGAGTGTGCCTGGCACATGAACGTAAGATTGCGGTGCGGTGGTTAGAGAGCTGGGTTTGCAGTTCTGAATTTGTAGGTTTTGAGTTCCACGTGGGGCACTGCCCTTATACCCTTGAGTGAGGCACTCAACCTGAATTGCTTTAGAGCGATGCTCAGCTGTATAAACTGATTGAATGCTGGAATGCAGTTTGTGTAAGTAAATCTGAATGAGGGACTCTGCTAAGTGGCTAAGTGCTCTGTATTCTCTATCTGACTATCTGCTCCATATTGCTCTTCATAACATCTCTCGTCCTTTCTTTCTTATGAATGGACTGTTTTATATGAAGGGCGACTTCATGATTATTTCACTTTGCTTATTGCTGAATTCCTTTCGCTGTCATCAGAAAAAAAGACAGGTTTGTGAGTGTAATCATGTGTGTGTGTGTTAGTGTGTGTGTGTGTGCCTGTGCATGTATGTGCGTGTGTGTGAGTGTGTGCCTGTGCAAGTATTTGTGTGTGTGTGTGCATGCACATGAGTGAATGTGTGTGTGTGCATGTGTGTGCATGTGTTTGTATGCATGTATGTGTGCATATGTTTGTGTGTATGTGTGAGTGTGTGCATGTGTGTGTGTTCGTATGTATGTGTGTGTGTGTGCATATGTTTGTGTGTATGTGTGAGTGTGTGAATGTGTGTGTGTTTGTATGCATGTATGTATGCATATGTTTGTATGTATGTGTGTGTGTGCATAGGTTTGTGTGTATGTGTGAGTGTGTGAGTGTGTGCATCTGTGTGTGCACTCACACACAAGGGAGGGAGGGGAAAGGGGTAGTAGACAGTGAAACGCTGATGGTAACATATGTATGTGAATCGCATCGCTGCACCCGAGCTGCTGAAGACTATTCGAGAAGCGCCCTCAGCGTGGTGGACGCTGTTTTCCCAGTTACCAAGCAGGAGAGTAAACAAAAATATCAGACACACACACGCACACACAAATACACACGCATACACACACACGCACACATCCACATAGTCCCGTATTGCTATACTTGTGAGAACTTCCCATTGACTACATTCATTTCGTAACCTCTAACCCTAACCCGAACCCCAACCACTACATTCCTAACCTTAACTTAATTGTAACCCTAACACTAACCCTAAGTCCTAACCCCAAAACAGCCTTTTGACCTTCTGGGGACCAGCAAAAGGTCCTCACAAAGCGTAATTTTCCTCATCTTTCTATCCTTGTGAGGACATTTGGTCCTCACAAAGATAGTATTACACACACACACTCACACACACCTGCACACACACTGGCACACACCCGCACACACACACACACACACACACACACAGATACACATGCATACACACACACAGGCACGTACAATAATGTGCTTTACATAGACTACCATCCCAATGAGTTCTTCTCTTGCTGTAATTTCTTTTCATTTACCATTATAATATCTCCAGAATGTGATGGAGCAGGGTTTGCGTGTGTGTATGCATGTGTGTGTGTATGTGTGTGCATGCACGCGTGTGCGTATGTGCGTGTGTTAGTACAGTATGTGTGAGTGCGTGCATATCTACGTGTGTATGTGAGCGTGTGTGCGTACAGTATGTGTGTGTGAGTGTGTATGTGCTTGCGTGCGTGTGTGCGAGCATTTCTGTGAGTGCGTTTGTGTGTCAGCGAGAAGGACGAGACAGCAAAAGGGAAGCGTATGAGCATCTGTACGTTTCACTCAGAGCGAGAGAGAGAGAGAGACACTGAAAGAGAGAGAGAGAGCAAGACCATGAGAGGGAGAGACAGTGAATGAAAAAGAGAGAGAGAGCAAGAGCATGGCAGGGAAAGATGGTGAATGAGAGAGAGAGAGAGAGAGAGAGAGAGAGCAAAGTAGGAAAGATGAAGATCATTGGTTGCATCGCGGAGCTTTAAAAAAAGGGAAAGGGAGCGACCGAAGCCAAACTGCATCGCGTCGGAGCAGACTGCAGTCTCTCCCTCGTCCCGCGCCGCTGCAGAGCTAGCGCTCTCCTCTCCTCTCTGCTCCTCTTCTCTCCTCTCCTCTTTTCTCCCCTTCTCTCCTTTCTTCTTTCTCCTCTCCTCTTTCATACGCAGCTCTGAGCAGCCTTATCTTCAGAGAGATCCTGCCTGTGTGTGTGTGTGTGTGTGTGTGTGTGCGCGCTGAGGAAGAGCACAGCACATCCCCTTCTTCTCCGCGTTCACGCTTTTTTAAAAATCAGCGCGATGGAAGGGTAGACGGGCGGCGGGGGAGGGGGGGGACGGCCGGTCCTGTCAGCCAGCACAGTGGAGGGCATCGTGGGAAGCGGGGAGGCTCCAGACAGAACGGACGCGGGCAGGCAGAGGGAGGGGAGGGCCATGTCGAGTTTCGGCAAACTTACGGATTACTTCATCCGCCGCAAGTCCCAGGAAGACCTGCGAGGAGCCCGGAGAGAGTCCCAGAGGAGCAGCAGCTACTGCTGCACTGTGGCCGAGGCCAGGTACTGCGTGCGCGCGTGTGTGTGTGTGTGTGTGTGTGTGTGTGCGAGAGTGGGTGTGTGTGTCTGTGTGTGTGTGAGAGAGAGAGAGTGTGTGTGTGAGTGTGTGTGTGTGCGAGTGTGTGTGTGTGTTTGTGTGTGTGAGTGTGTGAGAAAGAGAGTGTGTGTGTGTGAGAGTGTGTGTGTGAGTGCGTGTGTGTGTGAGTGTGTGTGTGTGAGAGAGAGAGTGGGTGTGTCTGTGTGTGTGTGAGAGAGAGAGTGTGTGTGTGTGTGTGAGTGTGTGTGTGTGAGTGCGTGTGTGCGCGAGTGTGTGTGTGTGTGTGAGAGTGTGTGTGTGAGTGCGTGTGTGTGTGTGTGAGAGTGTGTGTGTGTGTGTGAGAGAGAAAGTGTGTGTCTGTGTGCATGTGTGTGTGTGTGTGTGAGAGAGAGAGAGAGAGAGTGTGTGTCTGTGTGCGTGAGTGCGTGTGTGTGTGTGTGACATTAAACTGTATGAAAACAAGCATATGATGTAAACGAAACAGGCGCTGTGTGCTTCTGTGGGTGCTATGGGTCAGTAGTGTAGCATAGTGCTTTGGGAACTGGGTTTGTAACACTGTGGATGCAGGTTTGACTCAATGCAGGGCACTGCTCTTGTACCCTTGAGCAAAGTACTTCTCCTGAATTACTTCAGCAAATATCCAGCTGTATAAACGCATTTTATGTGCAGCGATTTTAAGTTTCTCTGGATAAGAGCATCTGCTAAACGCTTACATATAAATGTAGTGCACCGAGCTGTTGAGAAGCTTCTGTAAAATAAACAGGTGAAGAATGTAGAGGACCAAGATAGGTGACTCTCACCTGTCTGAAGAAACATTAGTATTTTGGTGCACACCAGAAATGTTTCTGTTGCGGTCAAAGCTACATTATCTCAGTCCATTGCTGTGTTGTACAGTCTGTTCCCAGGTTTCCATGCAGTGGAAACTATGCCCTGAATTTACATTTTTTTCAATAAAGCAAACACTGTGCGCACCGGAAGCTTTAATTTCAATTCATGCTGCTCTCTGTCATTTTTTTCCCCTTCAAATTTGCCACAATATTTTGATGTTATGAACCCCCGAGGCTGTAAATTGAGTTCATTTTCATTTTAATTTTGAATCTGAATGCATCCAACATGCTGTCTAATCTCAGGGTGCTGATTAATTTGCTTCGGTGACCTCATCGTGAACGAAATGAATTGCCTTGCTCCAGTCATACGCTGAGAGGTCCTGTCCGAGGGCGTGTTCAATCAAAAACTAAAGCATGAATTGTAAAGCAGAAATTTGAATGCGGAATAATTAAGGGGATATTGGTGCGCCCTTGGTTCGCCCTGGTGAATGTGCGTGCGTAAGATCTTCACTGTGCCTTTTACAGACGGGAGGGCAGTGAAGTTAACGAGCTCTAATGAGTTGGAAGGACTTACCCTCAACCCCCTCCTTTGACATATCTCGGTGCTTAGTTAAATGTTACTTAGGAAACTGGGCTTAGCTTCGTGTTTTTAGAGTACGCTGCACCCAACTGGTACTCGGCAACATGCAAAAACTAGAGCAAACTGGACAGGCTCGATCAAACAGAGCATTAACGCACTGCTTTGCATGCTTTTAAGCTCAAAGCAATCTTAAGGAACTTGTGCTGCAGGAACTTCCTGTTTCACTGGGGTATAAAAATGAGGTAACACGTAAAAAATCCATGTGTCATCACCTCAGGGAAAGACAAAGACAAAGAGAAGAAGCAAGACAAGGGGTCGCTGAATTTTACAAGTCAGAAGATATTTACAAACAAACAAATTAATTAATTCATTTCTACTATTAGCTAAGCAATTAAGACGTTTATAAAACAGTGGTGAGGCTGCCTGCTAGAGGTTTAAGTACGTCTTGCACAGTGAAGCAGATGTTCTGAGAATCAAAGAAAAAATCTGAGAACCACAACTGAAGATGAGTGCCCATGGCTGCATGTTGCAGGTCTTCAAACCTACCGTCAGAAGCCAACTCCAAACGGTCTTTTGGAAGAATTGCCTGCATTTGAGGTAATCAACAATGAAAAGTATCTTAACCTTTTATAGGACTGGTCAAGACCATCCCCTTCCCCCATCATACGTTTAATAATCTCATCTCAAAACACTATAGAAAACAATTCAATAGTGTCATCTTTGCACAATATAGTTTGTATGTGACCTGCAATGGATTGGCAACCTTTCCAGGGTGTATTCCTGCCTTTCACCCAATACATGCTGGGATGGGCTCCAGACCCCCCCCATGACCCTGACCTGGAATATGCATATTATATAACGGATGAATGGATGGATGGATGGGATAAAACTCAATGCCTTTTTCGTCTCTGTAGAAGGTGTAGTGTGGTATCTTAAGACGTGCATCTCTGTTGAGGCTGCTCGTTGAATTTGCTCCTTAAGCACAAACCCTCCCACAAGCAGGGCAAGTTTTCATGGGTCAGGCAAGTCACTCCATTATATTCAGTGGAGTATTTCTCTAGAGATCAGCAGATTCGTAATTGTTTTACATGATGATGATGTTTTAGTCCCCTACAAGGACACAGAGAGACCTTGTTTTATGTCTTGAGTTACACAGCCTTGCCATGGACACGCAATGTAAAAAATCGCTAGTATCGTGAAAGTCTGTGTCGTGTAAATGTCATCGGGTGAAGAGGACAGAAAGCCAAACACTGAACCCCGAGTGATTATCTCTTGCGCTCGCTCGAATGGAAAAGCTCCCTGGTGTACTGCGCTGATACGCGCGTCATCCCTGACTCGTTCTCACGCGCTCTTGTTCCGTCCTCTCTAATGGACTTTGCTCTTCCCCTAGCCTGGTGTGTTTGTTTTCGGTGAAATGACATCATCTCCAGCTCCTTTAATGAACTTGCCCCGTAGAAGGCCAGGCCCGTGCCATCTGTGCGCTCCTCACCTTGGCACGACTCTAAAACAATGGGCAAGGAACTTGGCTTGTAACCGAAAGGTCGCAGGTTCGATTCCTGGGTAGGGCACTGCCGTCGTACCCCCGAGCAAGGTACTTAACCTGCATTGCTTCAGTATATATCCAGCTGTATAAATGGATACAATGTAAAATGCTAAGTAAAAAAAAGAAGTTGTGTCAGTCGCTCTGGATAAGAGCGTCTGCTAAATGCCTGTAATGTGATGTAAAACCACTTGCCTCGGGCATCCCTGCGTGAAAACTGGCCTCGCGGTGCGTTCCCGGGCTAACGCTAACTTCAGGGCTGCCCCCGATGTCGCCCGTGCGGCGTTATTTGCCCCCCCGGCATTTCCGAGGGCAGGGGCGAGCCAGAAACTCTCTTTGCCTCCATCAGCAAGCTTCTTGAACCCACCTACATCAGCTCTCAAGCGCTCCGTAGATCAGTGTAATGCCTTTAGCGAAAAAACGGTTTTGCACTTTTAAAGGGAAAAATTGCTAGCATAAATCGATTCCTTCCTAAATTACGACAAGGCAGAAATCCCGAGGCTAGCACTGAAACCCAGCCTCTGTAAAACGGCTGAAACCTTGGAGTTTTTTAAAATTTATTTTTAAATTCTGCCCTGCCCTTTTACTGTAAGCTCACATCAACTCTATTATCTCCGTAACGTCGCTCACCTCTCCTCCGTCACTCGACCCCGCTGATGCTGAAACTGTCATATGGGCTTACGTTTCCCCCCCCCTCTCAGTTTACCGTTCACCCGCCTCCGTCTAAAACTCTCCGTGAACTCCAGCGCGCGCCGAACCCGACTGCCAGGGCGTTCACACGCACTGAGAAGTCCGCTCACGTAACCCCCGTTCTCTATCAACCACAGTGCCTTCGGAAAGTACTCAGACCCCTTCACTTTTTCCACGTTTCGTTAGGTTACAGCCTCATTGTAAAACGGATTAAATTGATTTTTTAATTCTCATCAATCTACACACGATACCCCATAATGACAAAGCAAAAACAGGAATGTTTGCAAATTTATTAAAAATAAAAAAAACTGAAATATCTGTACACGGGCTCCAGATTACTGCTCACCTCCACATTCAAACCACCACGCTCAAAGCTCTTCGTGCGCCTGATCCCTCCTGCCTGTACCCCTCTGAATTACTCTTCCCTTGCACTCCCACGTGTACCCCTAGGTCATTTACCACCACCGGCCCGTGGTCCCTAAAGTATTACATTACATTACAGGCATTTAGCAACTTACATTGTATCCAATTATACAGCTGGATATATATGGGGCAAAGCAGGTTAAGTACCTTGCTCAATGGCACAACGGCAGTGTCCTACCGGGGAATCAAACCTGCGACCTTTAGGTTAAAAGACCAACTCCCGTCGGATAAAGCCAGATTATCCACTATAGGTGGTATGTCTCTCAGTGCCTTGGTCTTGTATGTAAAACAGATGATTGAAGATTGGAAGAGTGTCACCCGGTCTACCGAATGTTGATTTTTGCTGCAATATGCGGGTGGTAGGGTCAGAATTGGGCATAAACAGCATTAATCCATGGAGCCTTGTGTCCACGGCACAGACTGGTGGTGGTGCTGTAACGGTGTGGGGAATGTTTTCTTAACACGTTAGGCCCCTTAATATCAAGTGAGCATTGTTCGAATTCCATTTACATTACGTTACATTTATCTGGCAGACACCTTTATCCAAAGTGACGTACAATAGGCGTATACTGAAGGTCATTGGAGCAACTACAAAACACAGGTCTGATATGGTGCAATGCTCATTATGTAACAGTTATCCATAGCCATGAACACAGTAAGTCCAGTTCAAACATTAAGCATAGGCTAGGTCAGAGAGCAATGGTAAGTCAGACCAGGAGGCATGACAACAAGCTACAACATCAAGATAACGATACAAGTGCAATGTAAGTGCTGGATGGAGATTAAAATGTAACATTGAAGTGCTACAGGAACAAATTAGAAAGATGTTAAGAGCGATTGTGGTTGGGAGTGCCCTGCAGAGTAGTGATAGTTAGTCCTGGTACAGTCTGAAGAGGTGCTTCTTCAGGGAGGCAGATGGACAATGACTGAGTGGTTCGTAAAGGAAGCACATCATACTTAAGCAGTGTTGCTGACCATGTGCATACCTTAATGGCCCAAGTCTACACTTTTTCATATGGATACGTGCCACAGGATAATGTAACAGTCACAAACAGAGCCAGCTCTAAGATTTAGGTGGCCCTAAGCAATAAGTAACCAGGGGCAACTGATGAACCAGTCGTGTAGTGGAGGAAAAGGTTTGTCCGAAGCAATCAGGGACCTTGGGGGGGGGGGTCCAATATAGCACCTTTGGGCTGAGGTGGAACAGGAGGCTCACAGCATGAATATGTGGCGGAAAAAATCTGCAGGAACTGTGTGATGCTATCGAGTCAGCATGGGCTAATACCCCTAAGGGATGAATGCTTCCAGCACGTTATTGAATCCATGCTGAGTAGAACTGAGGCTGTTCTGGAGGCAAAAGGGGCTCCTTCCCAGTACTAAATGGGTGTATCTAACATAGTGCCCAATGAGTATGTATATACAGTATATTCCTTATTGGTATGTATATATATTTATGTGCACGGCTATGCTCTGCGATATACTAATAAAATATATTTACATTATTAGATTGTTGTTCCAAAAAGTCTGCCTACAGCTGTGTCTGTCTATAGCCGTCCAATTATATGCACAGGTCTGTTACCAGTCAAATAACTGCCATCTTTAGATTAAGTGTGACCATCAAACACTGACCAACTGACAGTCATTTTCTAGTAATCTACCCATCCCCGATTCTAATAAACTGTCGGCTTTCGATGCGATTTCAACATCCGCCGGCAATCACGTCGCAGTAGCATTACAGAAAGACTGCAGCGCGGTGCTCGCAGTTTTATGAGGTCTAAAACCTGACAGTTAAGAGCAGAAAGACTGAGGGCCATTGAGGGATCGTGGCAGGGTTTGAGCCGTGAGCCTTTTTCTCCTCTGCGCGAAGATCCTTCATAAAAATTCACGGCCACACTTCTGTCCGCGCCCCGTCTCCTATGGAATACTTTAGACAGTTCGGTTGTGCGCGTGTCCTACTTAAGCCGGGCACCCACCGCACGCGTCGCGTATGCGTCGCGTAAACAGCAGGGCGAAGCAGCACGGCGCGACGCGTAGGGTGTCTCCACTGGTTCCGTTTGTGTCGCGCAAAGGCTTGCGTAAAAGCTATATATTCCTAGTAGCTCTCGCAGTCTGCAGTGGGCTTTTACATCGTGTATTTCACGTTTGTTCACGACTGTTGATTATGGGTTAAGTGAATACTTTGGTGAGAGACCTTTTTCAGTTTGTTAATTTGGTAATATTTCGTTAACTCGTAAATACGTGAGAAAGTAAACGCTTTCAAGAATTACCATAAACTTAAATCGCAACGTAGCCTGCATAACAATCAATCTCAAACTGTATTAATTTATTTGCTTGGTTAACAAGCGTGCCAATTTCATGAAGAATATGTAATGATCATAATAATAATAAATAATCCGTAATCAACCATTGGGAATTCCCGTGTTGTCTTGTCATTCACGTCAAAACATTTATAGGATCATATTTAGTAAAATCAGCTAATCATGAAAAGACAGTAACAGTTTAATCTTGAAGAGATATGAACACCACAACGCCATGAACACCGGAAGCTTTGAAGTACAAGTGCGATAGGCTACGTCTTTCTGTGGTGTATTTTCAAATGTACCCCACCCCCTCCGCAAAATAAGACAGCGAAACTAAGTTTGCCTTTTCCCCAGGTTCCAGTTATTTATTTATTTATTTTTACAAAACGAAAAGGCTTGTATTTTTTTTTTTTTGGTGCTTATAAAATATCTGGGAGGTAACTAGGGACACACCCCCAGTAATATAAGGATGAAATATAAATCAGAGCATGTATACCTAGCATTTTAGAGCATATTTCTGTGTATAAACAGGCCATCGTGACGCGCGACAAGCCGAAAAAATAGAACTGAAGCGAAAAACTACGCTTCAGTTCGCTTGTGTCGCGCGAGCTTCGCAGCCGGTACGCGACGCGTTCGCATCTGGTGGAGACGACGTCGCCCGCTGCCATTGTAATAACAGTACTTCAACTACGCTTCAGTTACGCGCGTAATACGCGCGTAGTGCGCTCGCGGCCGATACGCGTGCGGTGGGTGCCCGGCTTTACTGTACTGCTTAGTATGTACCGCACAGCCCGGGACGATAATGTCTGGTTCTTTGCGGTCATTCCTTTTCCTTCAGCTATAAAATGAGGTATGACAATGACACCGATTAATTTCCCCAGAAATATTCGTTATAGAAATGTAACCTTGGCAGATGCTGTATAACATGGCGCATGACTCATGTTATTGGTAAAAGGATGGTGCGGTAGATTTAATATTAAAGTGCTGCATGCGTAGCTTTGTCTGGAATTAGACGCGGCTCGTTGAGTTTACAGAGGGCAGAGGGGCTTCTTTGGTAAGCGCGCCGTGTGGCGTTCAGGTTGGTGAGAGCGACCGACAGGTTTGCGTTTCAGTTCATCTGTTCTGCTCGGCGTAGGCGATATAGCGGAAAAGCCCCGGGGCACTAGACTGTCATCACGACATTAGTCAAGGGCTTGCAAAGCCTTTGCGAGTCACCCGCATCGATTTTGCGCCAATAAGTCTTTTGGTCGCTCGGAGGAATTAAAACGAGTTCTGGGTGACACCGTTTTGAAATGTCTCTCGAGGGACGGGCCCCTCCCCCTCGCTCGATAGCCCGCAGTCCCGAGAACCTTGAGCGTGAGGTTATATTTTAAAACGGTAAACCCGTTAGTATGGTCGCGGGTATACCCCACACTGTGATTGGTAAAGAGACTAGCATATAATGAGATAAAATGTTATTTCTCTTGGGAAGTGTGGTGCAGCAGGAGCTACACGGTCCATGTGTTAGGCTGTTAATGAAATAAAACTTCCACCACCGAGCGGTTTTGCTTTACGAGTCCGTGAGTTTATTCCTAAAGTTCCATATTCCAGCTGTTGGTCTTTCCGCGCTTCCCTTTTCATTTTAAACCTGTATGTCCTAAGCAGGGACATAACAAAGCGCACTAAAAATAGTCTCTGCATTCAAAGCTACAAAACAAAAGGACCGTACAGCGGAAAAGACTGCGGGATATAGGGAGAGCAGGATGTGCCGCTTATTTATGCGTTAAACCTGTAGCTCTGATCAGGTGTTGGGGGGGTCACAAGGAGTAAATTATTCAAAGAAATTAGGAAATTCTCTTTGAACCAATCAATAGTCCCCTTTCATGTCCACAGAACCTTACTGGAAACACCAGGGGCAGCGCTTTATTCAGGGGCAGCCGTTACTTTGTCCCAGAGTAAAATGTGCGTTTTTAATAGTTTAATGACAATATGTTAGAAAAGAGCACGATTTCACGCAGGTTCCTGAGGCACGTTCTTTTGTGATTCAGTTTTTACTGGAATTGCCGCGGTGAATGTGTGCAGTTGGAAAAAAAAGAGTTTCCACATAAAGCTCAACCAAATGAATTGTGATCTGTTTTTTTAAATCACACTGACATGCAATTTTTCAATTATCTGGTATTTTTGTGATTAATTGCTCCATTGTAAAATGTCAGCTAATTCAGACGATACCTTCATCAGTTTATTTGTCTGAAAACAGGACAGTCGCTGATGAATAGATACCAAGGTGGGCTTAATGGCTTGCAATTATACGATGCCCTTGAGAAGCACTTGGCTGCTTTATAGCTTGGAAGTGGATTGATTGTCTCTTTGTGCGAGCCTTTGGAAGGTAGACTGGGGCTCCGCGTGACGTTCTTCTTTGTGCTCTTGCAATTATCGTCCCCCGTCATAAGCAGCGGGTTAGAGACCCCATGCAAACTGTCTGCTTGCCTATGCCACTTCAGCTGATGGGGTCTGATTGCACTCGAATCAACGTGGCGCACATTCATTACGGCTCAAGCCCAGCGCGAGACGTCTTTCCTTTGAAGTGAACGGTCTGGGTGAGCTGGACCAACGGGAATCGGCTACTGAGATGTTTCCCAGAATGCAACAGGTGAACGGGGACTCGCGTCCGCGCTGACCCCCGGGTGAAAACCGTCTCTGGCGTTTCCCGAGATATTTCAGCACCACGGACAGAGACGCAGACTCACCCAGACGAGAGAGCTGGAAGGGAGCGTTCGCGCCGTGCCAGGCTTCCGGAACCTTCCTTAAGTCCCAGTTCTGCGTCTGTGGGCCCTGAATAAAGCGCCGAACGGGGCTACCGCTCCAGATTACGATCCGGCGCGCTCCAGAGCCGCTTAACCTCATTACAGCCGATATGGATTTTTACATTATTATCGCCTGCTCGGGCGTATTTTACGCTCATAAAAATTTCACAAGGATATTTAGTAGGTCACTGTGACTGCTCAGAAAACAGATTAGGGCTTCCTTTATGACTCACTGGAAGCGGGTTTGTGTGGGAGGCTCAGAGAGTTTAGCAGAGCCCCGTGTCGCTGCGTTCAGAGCAGCCCGTAAACTGTACGACACCAATTCAGATGTTCTGTTTAGCAGAAGTCGCTGAGAGTCGACCGCCGTTTCGGCTCGGGCTGAGACACACACACACACACACACACACACACACACACACACACACGCCTCCCACCATTTTGGCTCTGGCTGAGACACACACCTCCCACCATTTTGGCTCTGGCTGAGACCCGCACCTCCAACTGGATGCAGAGCATCGGGTCTGTGGGGTTTTAGCAGCTGAATACGTGGTGCGGGGTGGCACTTCACCGCCACTCCACTGCTCTTTCCTCTCGCAGAGGAGCGGCTGTGGCCGGGACCATAAAGTCTTCCTTTTTTTTTTCTCCCTCTGAATTTTGGGGTTGCTTAGCAACAGGTTCTGCTCTTGATTTGTGCTGTGCGGTGGTGTCAGTTATGGCTGGCGCTCAAGGTGGTGCCCGAATCTGCAGAGGCGCGAGGCGTTCCTGTACGTGCTCCCGGTCTTCTGCCTCACCCGTCTGGGTCCTGTGTTTGGGGTTTTAGTTGCTGGGAGCTTGCTGGGGTGGGAGGGTATTTATTGTGATTTTGCTCATTTTAAAGGGCACTACAATAACACTTTAATCAAATTACTCTCAGCACAAGCAGTGTAATTATATGCATGTTTGTTCTGAAATAAAGGCCACAATCATTTTCTCTTTATTAGCATAATTTCAGCTGAGCTAACTTACCTGCTATTCACACTGTTCTCAAAGTGCTGTGATGTTTGTTATATTGGATAGCAACACGGGTGCACACCCAGCTTGGGCAAAACCTCTGTGCAGCCTGTGTCTGTATGAGCACAGTCTCTGTGCAGCCTGTGTCTGTATGACCACAGTCTCTGTGCAGCCTGTGTCTGTATGAGTGTAGCTCTGTGTAGTCTGTGTCGTTATGAGGAGGGGTTCTGTGCAGCCTGTGTTTGATGCACAGTATCTCAGCCTATGCACTCTCAGCGACAGTGCCTGTTACGTAAAACAGTTCTGTTTCATTTTTTGAAATTTTTTTATTTAATTAAGTTTTATTTAGGCCATGCATTAAACTGTAAAAATACAGAGTCTAACAAATGTAAGTTATAATGATTGTTTCCTGTTTTGTCATTTGTATCTTCCACCATGTTCTGTGGCCAGTAGTAGCATGTTGTCCTTGTATGACAAATGCAACTATAAGAGCTTTGATGAGACCGGGGTTTCTGATTATAGAGGACAGGAGATGTACAGGCAGTTTCACTTTTATCTGCAGATTCGTTTGATGTGTTTATACTTAGGCTTATTTTGGAAGTCTTTTTTAATGAGTCTTTGTTCACAGACAGATGTCTTTTAGTCACTTTGAGACTCTAAAGGGCTGTTGTGAAGCAGTGCTGATCTGAAGCTGGTTTGTGTTAGTGTGTGTTCATGTTAGTCTACAGAGGTTCAGAACCAGCTGGCTGAGGGGATACTTTTCTGGGCTGAGCTCTTGGGTTTGGAGAGCCATGAATTGTAAGGAGTTTGTTGGACTCATTTTTAGATGTTCAATAAAATTGAATGCGCTTTTTTGAATGTGAATGATAATCTCTCTCGCTCTCTCTCTGTCTCTGTCTCTCTCCCTCTCTCTACCTCTCTCTCTCTCTCTCTCTCCTTCTCTCTTCTCTCTCTGCTCTGTCTACCTCCTCCCTCTCCAAGGTCAAAGGACTTATAATTTAACAGCTGTTATGCAAATACCCACATGTAAGGCATTAACTTCTTGGTGGGAATCTAACACACACACACATTTTTTATCATCATAAATTCTGACCTAGCATCTATCAACACTCAGATTTATATGGACGGCAATGTTAAGTACAAATATTGATTGCTTCCAGGGCCCAATGTTGTCAGACAGAGTTGTAATTTATTACAAAAATCAGCAGCAAAAAGGGCAAAGTATGATTTATGGTATTTAGCTGCATTTCTACCGTTAAGTTTTTTTTTCTTTTTTATTCATTTTTTTCTAAATGTATAAATACACAAATATTAATATTTCGCCGTAATTTCTAAATTCTCTCTTGGGAAATCATGGTCTTCCGTTACACATTGAACCATTCATTACACATTGGACCATCCATTACGCATTGGACCATCCATTACACATTGAACCATTCATTACACATTGGACCATCCATCACACATTGGACCATCCATTATCATTGAACCATCCACTACACATTAGACTATCCATTACACATTGGACCATCCATTACACATTGAATCATCCATTGCACACTGAACCATCCATTACACATTGGGCCAATCCATTATCTATTGACACCTCAGTCAGCTGAGAAAAGCAGGTAGAATGTACATTTGAATGACTCAGAGGATTCCGTATTTCACCCAGGAAGGAGGAGTCATTTAATGCCCTCATTGATGACCTCACTGATGACCTTTCTCACTTTCCCCACCTGGGGCTGTGCACCTTTAATTGGTGGACTGGTCTCAGGGACACTGCTGTGGCCTCTTATTTCGCCCAGGCAGTCCATCTACTGCTGTTGAGTAAGACTTTGTGTGTCTTCCGCAATAGATGTGTACTCCATCTAACACTGGATACAGGCCCTGTTCCTCTAAAAGCTGTTAGGATATTAAAACCCTTTAACTGCCAGCTCAGCCGAGCTGTTTACCTTTTCTCACATCCAAATCAAAATTTTAAATTCATGTATTTGTGTATTGCTAAATATGTACGAAGGCAATAAGTAAATAAATAAAAACCATGATTAACAAATAAATGCAGAAATACATTTTGAAAACTATGTTTGGATGTGAGAAAAACTCAGTTGAGCTGCCAGTTAAAGACCTTGTATAATAACTTTTTTCTTGCATTTAGTGTTAATTTAGGCTAAAGATAAACATTTGTATTTATTTTTTCTAATTTATAAACAGCAAGATTATAAAAATTTATGTGAACGCCAACATGAGAGTTGGAGGTCTGAAACAGGAAGTGTCGGAAACAGGAAGGCACTGCTCCCTCCAGAGGTAGTGACCTAACGAAAAAGAAACTTCAAAAAAACAACGAATTTGGGACGCACTTTGAAGGCAATATGACGCTGGTTGACGTCACAGAAAAGCAATGGATCCCTATCAGGTTGGACATACATGTGTGTGTATATATGTTAGCATACATATTTAGTAAAATCAAACAAATAAAATGTGCCTTTGCATGCTGGGGAAATCTTTAAGTCACAGATGTGAAATCAGGTAACCACATATCAAGTCATAAATGACGAGCTCCCACATTACACTTTTCATGGTACCTTTAAGATGGCAAATACTTTTCTCTCAAATGCTGCTTTCCACTTAGTCCTTGCAGGTTTATTTTTCGTGTTCCTCTTCTATACTAAAATGTGAAAAAACAACAATGGGTCTAACAGCCCTTGTCGCTGGTGTATGTGCATCGATTCCAGGATTTGTAAAAGCGAAGTAAAACGCGTATTAAATGTGAAGTGTTGGCAGCAAAGCTTGGCCGAACAGAAACGGTGACTCTCCCCTCCGGACACACGCGGTATTTGAGAAGAATGACGGTGCTGATTTCCTGAGATCGAGCGTCTCGCAAGGCCAGCTGGCCAGGTTTCCCCTGCCGCGGCTTCTGCGGTCTTTTTCTACAGTATTGACTGAGAGCGATTTGATGAAAACACCTCTCTGCGCACTACGCATTGACCCGTTAACGGTTTAGGAGGCAAGGCACGGTGAGTGGAAAGGCGCTAGGTGAAAGAAAGGGCTCGTTTTGTCTGAAAATCTCCGGAGTAGCCATCGTGTTTCCTGCTGACTTTAGCAGATTTTCCTGGCTAAAGCGTTTGGGTTGTTTCACTAAAAAAGACTGAGTGATTATTAAGAGGACCTTGACGTTTAGAGGAACCTTGACATTTTGCTGTGTGTGTGTTTTTTTTTTTTTTTGGCAACAACTAGCAGATAGAGTAATGCAGCAGAAAGGGTTTAGTTTGCCAGTCAATATTGAGAAAAAGTAAAGATGGCAAACAAGGAGGAGGCCAAGGTACTCTTAATGGTGAAGTTAAATGATTATTTAAACATGGAAAGATAAATTAAAACGTGCTGGACCTATGCTATTCGTTGTGGCCTCAAACAGCCTTCATCAGGGTTCCAAAAACATAAGGAGCACAATATTATGAAGTGAAGTGAATATGTATAATAGACGCTGGCTAAGAGCATCTATTAAATGCCTGTAATGCATTGGAATTATAGGACAAAATGGATCCAGGCATTTTATGTAATGGGTCCCGTGGGAAAAAGTTTGGAACAGTAAACACATTTTTGTTGTTTTGTCTCTGTACTCCATTAGATCAATATTGGGTGATCTGTGTAGGAATTAGAGCAGTTTTCATACACATTTCCCCATTTTAGGGAAGCTAAAGTAATGAGACAATTTGGCTGCTCAGCTGTTTCTTGTGCGTCTTTGCATCATTAGGTCATGCACAGGAAAGCTAACAAAAGGTCTGGAGTTGATTCTAGATGGAGAATTTATGTTTGGATTTGTCGCTGTTCAGACCAAATTTCAGTGAGGACAACTCATGTATTTAGATTATGGGGCGATATGGCTCAGGAGGTAAGAACGATTGTTGGGCAGTCAGAGGTTTGCCGGTTCAAACCCTGGCCTGGGCGTGTCAAAGTGTCATTGAGCAAGACACCTAACCCCTAACTGCTCTGGCGAATGAGAAGCATCAATTGTAAAGCGCTTTGGATAAAAGCGCTATATAAATGCAGTCCATTTACCATTAAGTACATTAATGAATATGCTATGTAATTATTTTGGTTTGGCGCTGAATTGATCTGCTTTAGCTACATCTGTGCACTGAATAAAAAGGGCTGGAATTCCTGCAGAACTTTAAGGTCATATCGATTGCATTATTTCCAATACAATGTGCTGGAGTACAGAGCCAAAATGACTAATAATTGTGTCACTGTTCCAATACTTTTGTGTTTTACTGTACATAGATGAAAACTATGTTTTTTTTGTAGTTGTTGATAAAAATTCTTACCCTTTGTGGAACACAGTCATATTTTTGGGTCACTCATGTATAATTTTAAAGTCCCTGATCTGATTGGTTGATTATTTCTCTGCCAAACGCATAGGTCCTTGGAAAAGAAGCTTCAGAGACCCCTCCTGGCCAAGTCTCGCACCCTTCCCAGCATCCCTCAGTCCCCCATGGCCAATAGGATGAATCGCTCGGACCTGGTGGATGGCAGTCAAGCGCACGCCCCTTTTCGATTCAAACCCCCTCTTGGCACCGGTCTCCCTGCGCTGCCCCCAACAGGTAAGGAGGGCTAATAACATAAACTATTACCAGGTTTCCAGTCACCTGTATGCATGTCATTCTATCGTGTTTTCAGTAGCACAATAGTAAAGATTACAGCCAATCACAGCACACAATGAAAAGCACACAGCATGCATGTGTTGGTTTATACCGTGCGCTTTTGAGAGGGCTATTTTTACCATTTGTCCTTCAGTTTAATGGCTCTCACCCACCACTCGATCTGCTACTGGTCCTGGGACATCGTTTCTGACACCGCCTACACCCGTTACTCTCGCTTCACTTTTTCGGCGATAAAAGAGGGCAGCTGCTCTCCCTGTCGTATGAGTGCTACTCGCTCACATAGAACTGAGCAAGGTAACCATAAGGCTCAAAATGACACTTCCTTTACAGAGAATTGTGTATTTCTCACACAGTGTAAACGATGTAAGTTTATTAGCTAGCTTGAAGTGAGGTGTAAATATATTAACTAGTGTGAAGTGCTGATATTGAGGACAGTGAAACTGGCATTGTATAACTAACACACAAATCCCATTGGGATTACTGCTGGCCATTGGCTTCCCTGCTGAGGCAATTGATCATATGCAAGCGTTCCTGTAGCTTCATTAGGAAAGTAGAGCGGGACAAGCTGCCCTCCTTTCATTATTCAGACCATAGAGCCCATCCATGCACTAGAACAGTGCCTTAACAGATACCAGACTGCGGGGTTCACCGTACACTGATACAGTGCCTTAACAGAGACCAGACTGTGGGGTTCACCCTTACTCTGATACAGGGCCTTGACAGAGACCAGACTGTGAGGTTCACCCTTACTCTGATACAGGGCCTTGACAGAGACCAGACTGTGGGGTTCACCCTTACTCTGATACAGGGCCTTGACAGAGAACAGTCTGTGGGATTCACTCTTATACTGACACAGTGTGTTAACAGGATGCACCACCAGCGACCCCATTTTCTCTGATTTCCTCCTGCTCACATGTAAATGATTAGATGTCAGTCAGAGCTTTAGCCGGCACATGCCATTTCATTTTGGTTTACAAGGTCAGGCAGTCAAGTTGTCTAGATTGATTGCTTGATGCAAGGTACTGACAGCTGACTGAGCTGCTAAATTTGAGGACTAGATTTGAGCAAGCTAGCCAGCTTACTTCAGTACGCTATGGTCCAATTCATTTCTTGCCACTGCAGCTGCTCATATTTAAGAATGAAATGAATGACAAACCGCTGAGTGACTAATCTCCAGTGGCATAAGGGACACATTAAACACACTAAGCACCTGTAAGTGTAGCCTTTATAGGCAAACCTGCTGTTCTCCTGCCTGCTCTCTATACAAACTTCACATGCCACCAGCTGGGGAATTACAGACGGTTCTTAGTGATATCTGCCAGCTGGCTTGAAATGCTGTGCTTACTGTGCTGAAATGATGTGCTGCCTGTGCTGAAATGCTGTGCTGCCTGTGCTGAAATGCTTTGCTCCCTGTGCGGAAATGCTGTGCTGTCAGTGCTGAAATGCTGTGCTGCCTGTGCTGAAATGCTGTGCTGTCTGTGCTGAAATTCTGTGCTGTCTGTGCTGAAGTGTTGTGCTCACTGTGCTGAAATACTGTGCTGCCTGTGCTGAAATGTTTTGCTGCCTGTACTGAAATGCTGTGCTGTCAGTGCTGAAATGCTGTGCTGCCTGTGCTGAAATGTTTTGCTGCCTGTACTGAAATGCTGTGCTGTCAGTGCTGAAATGCTGTGCTGCCTGTGCTGAAATGCTGTGCTGCCTGTGCTGAAATGTTTTGCTGCCTGTACTGAAATGCTGTGTAATTTGTGTCAGACATATGCTCAGTCTCTCAGCCTTTCGAGGTGTCCATTTTCACACTCTGAAATTCCCCTCAGGCTTTGATATCAGATTCGTACAGCGTTGCCAAGAAAAGAAAAATGCTCACTGCCTTGATGAAATCCACTATGAGCCACAGTATATTTTTAATGGCCTGTTTTTCCAAGCAGAACAAATAGCAGATTTGAGATCCAGAGTTTATCTTTTCAGTTAATGAATCTGTTTGGCTGATGCTGTTAAGATGCTGTTTGGCTGACGCTGGTGATAGGGAATATTTTCTAAAGAAACTAGGGTGAGGGTATTTTAATATGCAATGTGTTCTCTATTTTTAAGGTAGTAAATGTATAATTTACATCAGATTTAGAGGATTTTATATCTGATTTACAGATCTTTGAATAAATTGGTTTAATACCCAACTAGGTGAATTTATCCAAGGTTATTGCAAAAATATGTGCATATTTTAAGGCTCTGTGCCTTGCTTGGAACATGTACTCACCAGAAATGCAACAGCAAGTCTGTTTCCTGTAGCGCTCCATTATTACATTACATTTATTTAGCAGATACGTTTATTCAAAGCGTTGTACAAAAGTGCATATCATGATCATTGGAACAACTACGAAACACTCGATAAGGTACAATACTCATTTTGTACAGTTATTCATAGCCAAGAACACAGTCCAGTTCACACAGTGAACATTATTCTGACCTAAGCTATGCTATGTCGAACTAGGGGGAAGTACAAGCTACAACATTAGGACGATAATACAATACATCATGCAGCTGACCAATGAGAAGCTATGTTGTTTACTCAAGCTCAGAAATGAATCCAATCATAAACTTGCTTTCTGAGAGGAAATGGATGTTCCAGGGCCCCGCTCCTTGATCTGCTGCTCCGACGGCATTTTCCCACTTTCCTCATCAGAAATGGCAGCCATGGATCAGCTGTCTGCTATAGTACTACCCACGGATTGCAACTAACTGGCTGGGATAGGTATATGAACTATGGGTGTGGACTACCTGAATGGACTACTTGGGATGAGGAGGGTTCTGCAACTGTCAATAGGGGGTGAATGAGACTTTAATATCTGTTGTGTTGGGATGTCCCACTCTCTGGTTGAACAGTGCGATGTAATGTCAGACAGACCCCCATTGGCTGAGAGTATCTGCCCCCGTATATGGGACAGATCTTCTGGGGGAAGAAAAAGACCAATCGTTGGGATACCATGGCAACATGAGGGACCGCCTCTACCAGCCTTACTCACATGGCTGAATGTTCATTAGCTCCCCCTGGAGACCAAGGATAGGTTTGCGATCTGTTCGCATGATAGAAAATCAGCGTCCTGGTTGAATATTTGGTGTCGGATACAGAAGACCGTCCAGACCCTACTTTTCCACCGGGGGGCGCTGTTTTTCAGCGGGGACTCACCGGCCTTGACGTGAGACTGACGGGACGGGTCCGCGCCGCCCTTGGGCTCGGCCCCCGCCTGTGGCGGGGAAGCCGGTGGTGATCGGCGGCAGTGAGCCGCGGGGCACTAGGACCGGGCGTCCTCGGGCGAGGTCAGACCGCGGCCTGCTGGATACGCTCCAGGCCCATCAGAGCCGCTCAGCGAGGGGGGGTTGGTGGGGGTGGGGGGGTGGGGGTGGGGGGGCGGCAGAGGAGGAGGGCTCAGAGCTGAGGCCAGGAAGCGCTCGGATTGAGTGAACCCCCCCCTTGAGCCGCCGTCCTTTGGCGGGCGACATCATTTACGGATTTCACCGCTGGCCGCGGTCCTTCCGGGCGATCTGTGGCCTCGCCTCCAGAGCCAGGCGGAGGCACTCCGTCCTCCGCAATCACGATTTGACTTCCCCGAGGCGTGACGGGGCCAATTACGAGCTGTGTACACGCTCTTTGGTGGACGTGCCTGTCGCCAAAACGTCG
This sequence comes from Anguilla rostrata, assembly GCF_018555375.3. Classification (NCBI taxonomy): domain Eukaryota; kingdom Metazoa; phylum Chordata; class Actinopteri; order Anguilliformes; family Anguillidae; genus Anguilla; species Anguilla rostrata. The sequence goes on along the minus strand of NC_057949.1, from coordinate 15,717,697 downwards.
CCCAGGCGTAGCGTGCGTCCCAAGCGGAGGCCTACCATCGCCCTCCGTTAAACGGCATGGGTTGAAGGTTCGGCGAAAGGCGATGCTGTGTCCCATAGAAGAGCGTAATGCGTGCTCACGGCTTCCAGCTTCTGAGATGTCTCCGAAGCACCAGCTGCTGGTACACATTCAGCATGTCTGATTTAGTCAGGGAAATGGCGAGCATCGTTGGGCTGAATGGCCTGTTCTCGACATTGTTATGTTATGTTATATATATATATATATATATATATATAAATATATAATATATATTATATTGCTTTATATATATGTATATATATGGTTTTCCACATATTTTTGGAAGCGGCTGGTCAGTTCAGATGATGGGGTACAGCTCTAAATGTACAGCTGGAAGATCATGGTGCCTGCAGACGTGTGCAGAACTACGTAACTGGGCCAGGGGTGCAGCCCGATGTTCCTTGCGAGCATTCGACAGCCTGCGGGACTGCAGTTCTGCCTCCACGTCCTTCTGCGGCACTGAGGGGAAGGGGAAGGGGAAGGGGAGGGAAGAAGGGGGGGGCAGGATTGGATCTGCAGAATCCAGGCAGGGCTGAGGGGTCACTGCAGTATCCCCCAACTCTGCCAAAAAATACAGAGTGCTTATTCCGCATTGCTCTCTCAGCCTGCGTCAGCCTGACAGGAATGAAGGCCAATCTGTTCCTAAGAGATTCGGGACCCCTGCCTGTGCTGACATACAGGAGCACATTGCACACACGCCCCTCCACCTCCCCCCCCCCCCGAATTTCTGGAGATACACATAAGCTATATGCAACTTGATCACAAAGAACCTGAAAATCCGTGAAATTAATTCCTGGCTAGGCCACTGGACCGAAGCTTGTTGTGGAGCTATCAGTTCCCTGATAAGACCACATGCCGTACTGCTGTACAAACACTCAGGAGAAGGGCCCTGTTCATCCCGCTTCAAAGTTAGCCTCAAAGTAAAAACTCTGCCTCTCCAAATATATACCACATTCAGGGCTGAACGCTTTGACTGAGCTGTCTGTGACTGTGACATCATAGAAGCTGGCTGCTCCTTCCGTCCAGAGGGGGCCAATCACGCGCTACGCATGCAAATGAAGTGGCTCGGAAAGAGCTGCCCAGTCACCAGCTCACAGGGAAGAGTGGACATTCTTTTCCATATACTCTAACGATACTGCTTTTGTTTGAAGTAAACTACACTTAGTCTGAACTCTGGAATAGTCTGAAACTGGCTAGACTCTGAGGGTATTTGTAATTCATTATTCACCATATCTGTTTGGCAGTTTGTGGCTTTATGTGGTGCCTCTCAGCATCTCCACCATTTATCTCTCTACTGCACTGCAAGGGCTGAGATATCAAAGTCATGCTTTTAAAATATGCATGAAAAACAAACAAGAACTATGATATCGAGCCCGTTTTGTTTTGTAAAATGGCTTGTACCCGGAAAGCAACAACATTCCGATAAATGAATCAGTATCCAGGCGTTCATTTACGAGAGAGCCAATCAGAAGTGATGGAGAAGTGATCCTCATTACAGGTCAGACCCCCAGTTCTAATTCTTAACAAATGATATAATTATCATCAAAAGGATTTTTTTGTAAATATGGAAAAGTAGCGATATATTTTCAGCCTGTGGCCTATTGAACTCATTGAATGGGAGGAGAGCTGCATGATGTGGGTGCATCTGATACCTCACTGGTGGAGGTTCCCGGGGGCGGAGCCACACTGAGGCTTTCTGTCTGAACAGCCCCTCCTACTGCTGATACCACAGAGAACACGACCAAAGATAATTCAGCGGTCCCTCAGCAAGACGTCGATAGGATCTCGTCAGTCAATTATCACATTTCCCCTTCCCTGTAATCTACACGAATTGGCTCTAATTAAGTCCAAACGATGACTGACACCATGTTCCCACACGACCACGGGCTGCTTTCAGTGCACAGAACCACAGACACGAAGCAGACAGTTTTATAGTGTTGGGCAGTGACGCTTTTTTGAGGCAATGGGAAGTGATCATAAAAATTGAAATGCATTGCCTGCAAAAAATTGTTAAATAAGACTAAACATAGCAGTGGAACAGTTTCAGCGGTGTGAACTTTTTACAAACGAAAGGCTAAAACAAATTAATTGGAATGAGATAGAAATGCATGGTTTTGTGTTTAAATTTGAGCATGATCGGTTGTTTAATAGTCTCATTTTTCAATCTTTCGTGGTGTTTAGTGTGAACTTGAAGAGATGCGTTTTTCTGCATCAATGGAGTTGGCTTGGAAAAGGCAAATCTTTTTTCCATCTGTGCAATATTCAGAACAAACTTTTAATAATCTCGGTCCCAGAACTACCTGAGTGGAGTCCCTTGTTTGTGTGCCAATTATTTGTAAGGAACTAATTAATTAAGTAATTAATTAAGTAATTTGTAATCCTGAAATCCAGTGGCAGTGTTGTCTAGTTTTATGGTTGAGCCTGATCCTGGCTCCTTAGAAGCCCCAAGTAGAGTGGCCATTTGCTCTGAAAATGCTTGATAGTGCTTTTGACTGCTCCCATACTTTTTTTAAACCTTTGGGAAATTTCTGTGACTGACAGCATTAGGGTATGCAGTGTCGATAAGAATGCATTTTTATCTGAGGTCATTTTCCTAAAGAACAAATAAAACATAAGAAACATAACTCTCTGTGCCGTCTGTTGACTCTCCTGTGACCATCTTTACTTACGTGCAAGTCAGCACTCTGTGGAAAGTCTTTTGGAAATATTCCCAACATTTCTGTCACACATTTTCTGACAGAGCATACACCCCACGTTTTTTGACAGTAAATACTGGTCCATTGTTGCTTATTGTGCCCGTGTGGATTCGTTGTAAACTTTCCAAATGAAATGGACTGCACTGTTGCACCCCGTCACTCAAATACTTTATTTTTTGTTTGACATTCTGTCCGTGAAACATTCCTTCCTGTTACCCGGTGTAGCCAATGGTTATGCCAACGGTGCAGCGTTTGACGCGACTGACCGCGATGTTCTCACGGATCAGCCTTTCCGGAACAGCTCTTAGCTGTTCTAGAACATACATTACAGGGAGGACATTTTGTGTTAACCTTGGAGATCATGTGTCAAGGAGATGTGATTTACGTTTTGGTGTTGCCCATGGAAGCCATCTTGGTCCCCTGCTTTCTTCATTGTATATGCTCCCCTTGGGGGATGTAGAACACAATGTTGATTTCCACAGCTATGCAGATGATACACAGCTGTACCTTTCGGTCGAGCCGGACGACCCCAGTGTCTCACGCTCCTTAACTAACCGCCTGGGCTGCAGTCAGCGAATGCGTTGGATCCTCCATGTCCGGTTTTGTTTTTTTCTCTCCTTGTTTTGTCAAATTCAAATAGGTTGCAGGTTTAAAAAAAAATTTTTTTTACATTGCTATTTATCTTCTTGCAAATTATACATTAGCAGCTGAATATTTGCTGGGGGCCTAGTGGAGGTTGTTGACTTACGGTCATTACTGTCACTCAGAAGCTTGTTCATTCACTGATAAAATTCACCAGTTGTGGTCAGGGGGCTTTTTCCACACAAATGATGTAGCAGTTTTTTTATATCCATGCAGTAGCACTGCAGTCACATCAGATGGATGCCCTCCCTCACCTTTCGTGCCCTCGCTGGTCACCTTCACCCAGCGGAGAAGGCGGTTTAGTTTCAATTTTTAGGCCTGGTCCTATCCCGTCTCCTTTCCAGATGAAAAGATTCAAGTCTATGGCTTACTTTTGTTGCGTGGCAACCATGGCCTCCATGTGACATTTCTGTCGGAGTGAAAGTCGCTGATTTCGCAACCCCGCTATTTTTGAAGCGAAAGGGCTCATTTCCACCCCAGGTGTTCACTGCAACTTCCTTTTCTTTTTCCTGCTTTTTAAAAAAAACTCATGGAGAAGTCATGTGACTCTTTCTGCTTTGATTAAGAAACTGACGTGACCTCTACGGGGACAGTATCAAAGCGTTTTGTTCATCTCAACACCATGCCATTATTTTTATGATTGTGCATGAGCATTAATGTGCATTATAGCACATATGTAATCGTGCATATAACAGATGTAATGGCATTACCAATAAGTAATCTGCTATAACACATAATAAGTTCATACAGCCTAAGTACCAGATGTGCTTATAACAGAATGTCACTTGCTATAAACACAGTAATGTAAACATGTGCATTATAAGCACAATAATGTAAATCTGTGCATTATAAACACAGTAATGTAAACGTGTGCATTACAAGCACTATAATGTACACAGATGTGCATTATAAACACAGTAATGTAAACGTGTGCATTATAAACACAGTAATGTACACATGTGCATTATAAACACAGTAATGAGTACAAGTTCCCTTTTCATTGAGTGGGTCTACATCTTGGGAACCCCTGGCTGCTACTCTGGTCTCTCCGGTGTCCACATCCCCAAAACCCTTCCCTTCTTGGACTCAGCTCCTCCTCTCCTACGCCATCTCTCTTTCATGCTCCATTGCTCCGTGATTTAACTTTTATTTCTCACAATCCCTCTCTACCCTCCTCACTGCTTGTGACCCCTCTGCATCCATTTCTCTTATTTTCGTGCCCTTCCTTTCTCTGACTCTCATGCCTCTGTTCTCCTCTCATCCTGTTCACAACCCTGCAGAATTTCTCCTTATTCCTCTCCCTCTCTGTCTTTCAAGTTCAAAGTGGGGGGTGGGGGCAATCCCAGCATGCAGTGGGCGAGAGGCAGGAGTACACTCTGGACAGGTCGACAATCCATCTCATTGCCTACACACCATCCACTCACACATTCATACTACTAGGCAAAATTTGAGTCTGTCTGTCAAAAATAAGCCTGATTTTGGGCTGTGGGAGGAAACCAGAGTACCTGACACAAACCCACACGGACACAGGGAACTCTAGTTGTGAGGTCACTGCACCACTGTGCCACCTGAACCAAGTTTATAAAAATTATAATAAAACTGCATAATATGGAATCAAAATGTAGAACATTGCCTGTCAATGTTGACATCTGCCACTTGATATTTTTATAGCACAATAGATAGTAGCCTAGCTAATCTATATATCACGAAACATCGTTGATTAATCATTCTGCACGACGGTACTGTGGTGAATGAACCAAGTGTCTTACCTGCACTCAGAAGGCCCCAAACATGGCCCTGCACTCTGGAGTGTTGCTTATTCTAATTCTAATGAGGGGTTTAGTGTTCAGTCTGTCCGCAATGTCACTGACTGTGCACATGAAAGACCACCAGGTGTGTTGATCTTCTTTGACTTGTTATGGTTACACAGCTAGGTTTTCAGCCAACAAACGGGTAGAAAAACAACCTCTCAAATGAAACGATGGACAACAGGGGGACAAGTTGAACTCACTTGTTCTCTTCTTTGAGCAGTCTAGTAGCTTGCCACACTAGTCCAGCTAACTAGTCTACTTCTTTGAGCTGTCTGATAGCTTGCCACACTAGTCCAGCTAACTTGTCTACTTCTCTGATAGCATAGCACCAATAGGTGTTTTGTTGAGCGTAGCTATCGCACGTAATGAAGAAAGCAGATTTAAAACCTTGCATTAATTCAACCTTGTAGTCACTTTTCACCAGCAACAATTTCTTTAATTAAATTATTGAAAGTCATTTCAAGACAGTCTATTATCTAATTTTTTGGGTCAGAATGTAATTTAATACAAAGTATTTTCTATAGTGCAACTCTCATTATTACAGTAGGCTACCGACCAGTAGGGGATGCTGTAGCACCCTTAGCAGCACCCCTAATTCTCAAGCCTCTGGCCACCCAGGAACTCAGCCAGCTGATTTAATTAGTTCTACCCCCTGGCTGAAGAGTTTAGCTTATGTTCCAATCCAGGTGATTGGAACAAAATCCTGTGGAGGACTTTTACCTTCTGAACCTGGATTTTCTCCTCATGATGTTTTGTGCCTGCCTGTCTCTATGGTTAGGTGGTGCTCGCTGAGTCTGTGCACCTCATCAAGGTGGCTCTCAGTCTCTGTGGTCGGGTCAGAAAACACTTCATTTTACTTTGTGATTTTGTTTGAGCTTCCCAATAAGTAATGCAATTTTGTGGTTCAGTTTCCTTGCTGGGTTCGGAGTGGCATGAATTGTAAGGAGTTTGTTGGACTCGTTTTTAGATGTTCAATAAAATGTAATTTGAATGAGAATCTCACTCTCTCCCTCTCCCTCCCTCCCCCCTCTCTCTCTCCCTCTCTCTCTCTCTCTCAGGTGAGGCTCTCGTTCTGGGAGAGGGGATGGAGCTCTGTGGAGGGGTGCGGCCCCGTTCCCAGTCTCCCCTGTCCCACTTCCGGATCCGGGCCACGGACCTGCAGAAGAGCCTCTCCATGGACGAGCGCCTGGGTCGCCCGGAGCCCCCCGTCCCGCCGGCGGAGGGGCGGACCTTCCGCAGCAGCAAGGGCAAGCTCAAAAGGAAGTTTGTGAGTCACGCTTCCTGTTTTCCCCTCTCACTTCCTCCCAGAGTTCCTCAGTCTTTTTCATATTGAGACATTAGACATTGAGACACTAATTTCAACTGGTCTGAAGCTGGTTTGTGTGCCAGACAGTGGACGAGGAACAGGTGTGACACGGGCGCTCCTGTTGCCATGCCGACATTCTCTGAGCAACCGACGTTCCGCCCGTCACTTTCACATGAATTTGTTTACTTTCCCCGCCCCTAATTTTGAGCTGGTTCCGCTCACCAGCGACCTCCGGGCGTTTTTTAAAGCGGTACAGACGCAGTAATGCGATTTCCTGGAGCGGTCACCGCAGGTCGTCAACGCGTGTTGTCTGGGAGAGCGAAAATACGAGCGGCGTTAATTTCCCTTTGGGGCGAAAGTCTCTTTTTCTGCGACGGGCTTTATGTCCTTGTCAGCCCCGTCGCTGTGAAAAGGTCTTCAGCGCGTCCGTCCGTCTTCGCTCAAAACAAAAAAAAGCCTGTCGCAATCTCCATTATCCCGCGTTATAAATAGACAGCGCGCTTTGTCAGTCGTCACCGGTCGTTTCCCCGCAGGTGCGTCACGGCGCCTGCGACCCGTCGCCATTACGGAAAATTCGAGCCGCCGTTTGCGGCAGATTCGAGCTGCGTCATCGACGCTCGATTGCGAGTCCTCTCGGCCTCCCGCTCCCCCTCCCCCCCCCCCCCCCCCCCTTGTTTCGCGGAAAGCGCGCGCTCGGAATTTACAGAGCCGCCGTCCTGTGACGTCAGAGCGGCGGGGTCCTGCTGAAGGTCGGTTCTGAGAGAACGACGCGTAGTGACGCGGAGCTGCTGGCCTGTCTCCGGGCGCGTCGAGCACGCTCTGTCTGGCTGAACCCCACGCCCTCTTGTCCGTGCATCCCAGTGCTCTCATACGACAGCGAAACTGTCCTCCTTCGAAAGAAAGGAAACAAAAACCTGAACGAGGCCTATCTAGCACTGACAAAGACGGTTTATGTGACAGACTTCGCCTTTATACACGACACGGGCAACCACATTACGTGCATCTGTAGCGATGTCGTTGAGTTTCAACAGGGATGTTGGTTTTTGGGTTTGACTGTTTGCTATGTTGGCCTTTCGTGTTGTATAAGATATATGTCATGCCATTGGGAGAGTAAAACAGATCTGAACCTGGGCTGGATAAACCTGAAAATGAAAGCCAGTCTCTGAGCTCTTAGGGGCTGGATTCTGTGTGAGCTCAAGTTCAGAGAGATTGGGATAAAATGGAAGTTCTAGGAAGATTGACATTGGAACTTGAAACCGGTCTGAAATAGCCTCAGGCGAGAGTTTCAGAGTTTCTGTTCTCAAAGTCCAACTTGAGGCGACTGGAAGTGAATTATTCCGAGTTCAGCCTCGGTACTGAACCTTAATTTCTGGTCGCGGAGTCTCAGCCGTCCGCTGTAGCTTTGGGCAACGACTTGTTCCCTGGAAGTGCTCCCGCGTGCCTCGTCTTCGCCAAATCCCAAATTGCATTTCTGCTCACATTTGGGTCCGAGATCCCCCAGAGCGGGACGGAGGAAAGAGAGCGGCCCAGCCCCATACGGGGAGTCTGGGTCCAACCTGCCCTCCTCTCTGTAGGAGCCCCAGGGAGGGCAGTGGGTAGGGGGCCCCCCTGGCAGGAACAGGGGGTCACACTCGGGGGGGTCACCCGGCTGGGGCGGGCGCTGTTTCGAGTACATGTGTAGAATATGCACTCGCATGTGTGTATTCAATATGTAATATGGGTCATTTGCCCTTTATTTGCCTGCACTACTGTACCACCTGCAAAGCAAACTACACCTCCACCATTTCTATTGTGGTTAATAGATATAAAATATATGTTGGGAGGGGGGGGTACTTTGCACATTTTTGTGTATTTTTAGTGTATTTTGCTGCCCACTCAATCACAAGGCCATCAGCAGCTTCCAAATTTCTCCCCTGACTGGAAGTATATCTAAGTCGCATAATACCGGTCTCTATAGCCGGAGATTCGTAACCCTGGTCCTGGAGACCTCCATAGTCTGCGATTTGGGAGTGGGGAGGGCAGAAGACCCCCAGGGCCTTCATGGCTGACTCTTTAACGACGGATCTAGTCTATGATGCAGCTTGCACTCCGACTTCTCCTCATTCCTGCCACAATTCAGTTGTATCTTGCGCATCTGGGGCGGCAGTGCGAGCTCACTTCAGACCGTCTTCAGTTTCCACCTGGTCCTCAGTCTGCACTGAGCTCATCAGTCACATGATTCTGATGACATCACACCTCATAGAGTCACGAGCAGGAAGCATGACATCACTGCTTTTGGGGTCGCGCCGGTTGATTTGGAATGAGTTGAAAGCTGCCAGATCTTGCGTAAATAGCTGTACGAAATTAGCATTGTGCCTCATTGAACCTCTGTTTTGTAGTTGTCCAAAGACCATGAAATGCACTTTTGTAAGTCACTTTGGATAAAAGCGTCTGCTAAATAAATGTAATGTATGTGTGCACTTTTTATGATACGATAAGTTTAACGTTCATGTTTCTTTACTCAAAATACTAGGCTCACCAAAATTTCCCATTACTTCTAAAAAAGACTAATAATACTATGCGTCTTTGCTGATATTGTGTTTTCGTATGATTTTATTTAAACGAGGTATTTGGAAAGGGCGAAGCGGAAGCGCCGTACTTTTGGCTCACGTTGCGTTCTTAACTGCAGCTCATTAAAGCACAAAGGCCTGTCTGTCTGTCTCCCCGGGGGCAGCTGCTGTTCGGTTAAAGAGGTTCGTGATCGGTAATTACTCTCCGCTTAACGCCGCGGTTCAGGCGGGGCGCTGCGTTGAGTGACAGTCTCCGCGGTGACTGGGGGGGTCCGTGTGTATCGGCGAAACGTGGCACAAAATGGCTGCCGTGCATCACCCAGGTGGGTGCTACACATTGGTGAAGGGTGAGGTGACTTCGCACTCAGCACTGTGAAGTATTTTGAGGGTTCAGAAAAGTGCTATATAAATGCAATGATTCATTCATTCATAAATTTATTCATTCATTTTTAATAGGCTTTTCATGTGCTTCTGTCAGAAAACAGTTCCTGGGAGAAGCATGCGGGCGGATGGGTCATCAGTCACAGGAAGCTTATTAAAAGGACAAATTAATTAACATAAACTAATGCTTTAATTGACATGAACAAACCATTAAATTATGTAGTTGCAAAGCATTTGAAAAACAGTCACGTGCATTACATGATGTTCATAAATAGGACTGTTAACCTCCTACTCCTGTCAGTTATGGAAGAAAATAACAGTAGCTGGTGCATTAACAAAGCATTCAATAATCTGAAATAGGCTTTTATTACTGTCATTCTATACTGTAGTGAAATGTATTAGATAATGGCTATTGCCTTCACCGATGATACGTTTGTTAATGATCTGCCCATGTTAACAGGGATGGGGGTCAGTGGCAGTTGGTGATCTGAAAACAGATGCCAAAACAAATTTTTTATGAATTAATCGTCATATTTTTAATCAAGGTTACTTAAATTCATGAATTCATGAAGTGAATTTAAATTCAGTATACAAATTGCAAAATGTCTTATTCTTGCTAAGCTCTGTGAATGAATTGAATTTCAATAAATTTTGTGAATTTAATTATTCAAAATTGAATGAACACAAACACTGCATTGTAATCAATGCACTGCTTCACATAAATGTAAATAATGTGGTTGGGGGGCAATTGGCTTAGTTCGTGCTTGGCACATTCAAACAACCGTTTGCCTTGTGGTTCATAAAATTGATTTCAGGCTTCAATAATTTTAAATTGCTACCGATAGCGTTTTGGGGGAACTATAATTATGCTTATCTTGGTGTTCGCGGACGTACGCGGGCGATATTTTGTCATGTTCCCGTGTCGCAGTCTTGTTTTACGATTGTGGCGAGTGTCTTTGCTGATGTTCCTGAGAGTGCTGGACCAGAGCAGCTGTCCCCCTCTCTCTGCAGTAAAGCTGTTATCTCTCATTTCATTCCTGAGTAATTCTCTTTCAGGCAGTGCCCAGGTTTCAGCTATATTGCACTTCGCCTCTTTTCTCCTCTTTCATGGCAAAGCCTCCCACTTTTTCTCTGGATTTGGAGCTCACTTTAGCTGGTCCATGTGGGCTTGTTCTCAAAAAATATTGCACAAAATAGATATCTTTAGTGCCTGCCCTGAATCTTGAGATCTGCCTGAGGTCTGTTCTTTTCCTTGTTCTGTGTGTGCGTGTGTGCGTGCATGTGCAAGTGTGTGTGTGTGTGTGTGTGTGAGAGCGTGTGTGTGTGCAAGTGTGTGTGTATGTGTGTGAGTGTGTGTGTGTGTTTGTGTGAGTGTGTGTCTGTGAGTGTGTGTGTGTGAGTTTGTGTGTGTGTGTGTAAGCGAGTGTTGTGTGTGTGTGTTTGTGATTGGGTGTGACTGTGTGTCTGTGAGTGTGTGTATTTGTGAATGAAATACAACAATGATCATTGCCACCATGTAGTGTGTTGCCTAGTGTACATCAGGTAGTAAACATCCAAACTTCAGAGGTCGTATGAAATGCTTCCGGGGATGGAAACGTCACCGTTTCCTATTGGGTGTTCTTAAGATAGCCAATCAGCAGCAAGACCTTGCAGCTTTAATGTGATTGACAAAAACACATCACATGATCACATGGAAGCTGTACAACCTTATTGCTGATTGGCTGTCTTATCAACACCCAATATGTAACTGTGGTGATGAGTGGTTTTTTCCCAGAAACATTTCACAAGGCCTGTTTTCAGAAAGCTGCAGGACTAACCAACAGCTGGCCTACAGTACCCTACAGAAGAATGCATCCATGAATTAGTCCTGGAATGAAGACTAGCAAATGATATTCAACTTAAATTCAGTGATTCAACAACATTGAAGTCTTAATCTTGAGGCATAATTCTGTTCAGCTGTGTTGGAGCAGGGGTGCCTAATCCTGTTCCTGGAGATCCACCGTCCTGTAGGTTCTCATTTCAACCCTAATTCGGCGCACCTGATTCTACTCATTAGCAGCTCAGTGAGATCTCTGGCTGTTGAGTGAGGTGTGCTTTTTTTGGGTTGTAGTGAAAACCCACAGGAAGGTAGACCTCCCGGGAACAGGATTGGGAAGCCCCGTGTTAGAGTCTGGTGGGGTCTGTTTTCATGCTTTTCGGTAAACATTCCCTCCTGTCGTGTCGCAGTCAGATGGTTGGGGAGCTGGGCTCGTAATTGAATTAGGAACAGGTTCAGTTCCCTGGTGGGGCATTGCCATCGTACCCTTGACTAACGGTGCTTATCCCGAATTGCTTCTGTTAATGCGGCTGTATATATGCATAACAGAAGTAACTGTGCGGCGTCGGAGTGTATATACAAAATAAACACAATCTGTTACTCTGGATAAGAGTGTCTGTTTTAATGTTACACCTGGCCCCGAAGGTCCCAAAAGCGCCCGTGTGTCTCTGATTCGATTAGAGGGGGGCGCTGACGAGAATGCCGTGGGGACCGATCGGCGAGACCGCGGGCGAAGTCCGGCATCAGGACGGGCGTACCAAAGCACCTTTGGCGGTGAACGCGTCGCTCGCAAGAACGGGAAATGCCCGATTTGTCCCCTCCGATGATCACTTAACCCAAATCCCTTCACGGGTGCCTGTCTCACGTTCGCATCACACGGTTAAAACCAGTCGCGCACCAGTAGACGAGACGGACCAGTTCGGCCAGTGGAATGTCATCGTTCGTTGGCCAATAGCGTGTCGTTTACATTAGCTTAGCCGCCTGCGTTCGGTCTCCTAGCTTTCCTGGCGTCTAGCCTTTGTGAGCGAGCAGTTTACAGCATCAGAGGTGGGTTGGGAAACCAATGGCAGAGCTCCCAAGCTGTAGCTTGCAGGCTATAGCTGAGTAACAGCAGGTTCGCTAAGAGCTAAATATTGTATAATAACTATAACTATGCAGCTATTAACCCTGCATGGAACATAATGTGCGGTTCTTCTTCAGTCACTAGTTCCATTGGGTCTACTAAGGTCAAAGGTCATGCTGTTTTAATTCTCAGGGCACCCGAATCTCCCCCCGATATTTACAGCAAGGTTGTGCCCGTGGAAAGCAGTTAATTAAAAAAAGCTGAACACCTCCGCTGGGACTGCTCATAAAGTTTAATGTCCTCCACTGAGTCATTATTCTTACTGCGACAGAGAGTGTGCGTGTGTGTGTGTGTGTGTGTGTGCACGTGTGTGTGTGAGAGACAGAGAGAGAGTGAGAGAGAGTGAGAGCTTGGATTTTTTTAAGAATACCCAATTCATAATCTATATCTTTATATTGTATATATTGTATTTTGGAACCTCAGCCTTGGCAACACAAGTGCCTATATATGTGATGCCAATAAGGCACTTTGAAATTGAAATTTAGAGAAAGAGAAAGAGAGAGTGTGTGGAATGCATTAGTTTGCAGTCCGTGCAGTACAATGTGACCAGACTAAGATGCCTGAAAGGAACTTTTGGGGGTTATTACATTACTTGAATAAAATTTTCACATTTGAATAGGCAATTCTTACCTGGTCCTTATGATGGAAAAACACTCGTTTTATCTCACTCAGACTTTTATTTTTATATTTTTAAATGTGATCTTTGGGTTGAATGCAAGTTTTAAAAACAGGTCAGTTAATGGAGGAAAAATGAAAGACCGTCTGTCTGATAAAATATCATCTGCTGTCCTGATACTACCTGCTGGATTCATCTGCTTAATGAGCTGCTACCTCTGTGCTCATACTGTCCCCTCCTTCCCTCCCTCCCTCTGTCTGCCTCCTTCCCTCCCTCTGTCCCCTCCTTCCCTCCCTCCTTCTGTCCCCTCCTTCCCTCCCTCCTTCTGTTTGCCTCCCTCACTCCCTCTCTCTGTCTGCCTCCTTCCCTCCCTCCCTCTGTCCCCTCCTTCCCTCCATCCTTCTCTCCCCTCCTTCCCTCCCTCCCTCTGTCCCCTCCTTCCCTCCCTCCCTCTGTCTGCCTCTTTCCCTCCCTCTCTCTGTCTGCCTCCCTTGCTCCCTCTCTCTATCTGCCTCCTTCCCTCCCTCTTTCTGTCCCCTCCTTCCCTCCCTCCCTCTGTCCCCTCCTTCCCCCCATCCTTCTGTCCCCTCCTTCCTCCTCCCTCGCCTCTGTCCCTCCCTCCCTCTGTCTGCCTCTTTCCCTCCCTCTCTCAGTCTGCCTCCCTCGCTCCCTCTCTCTATCTGCCTCCTTCCCTTCCTCCCTCCCTCCTCCCACCGCTCAATACTTTATCTATTTGATTATAAGCGATAACAGATAACAGAAAAGCCAATCGATTAAAAATACAGAGCTCACAAGCTGTAGCTTGCAGGCTATAGCAGTGTAACAGCAGGTCTGCTAAGAGCTAACTAGTCTCCTGTGAATGGCTTACAGTGGTAGTACCATACTGCTGGATTCAGCTGCTTAATGAACCGCTGCCTTCAGTCTCCTCTCTCTCTTATTCCCTCCCTCTCTCCCTCTGTCTGCCTCCCTCCCTCACTCCCTCCTCTTTTTTGAAAACATTACACTACCATGTGATACACAATATTATGATCAAATGCAATAGGACATTGCTTCAAAGTTTTATATCTCTGTAAAAACAAAGCTAGCTCGTTTCCAGGCTGTAGACGGTGAACTCCGCCCTGTCCTGCAGGAAGTGCGGGGCGGTATGACATCAGAGGGTGGGCGGAGCTCGGCGCTTCGTTTCTGCAGGGTGCGGTACGGACCGGCGTTGTGGATTCTGTGTTTGGTCTGCACCCTCGCCCGCTCTCCGTCCTTTTCCCCGAGGGGGAAATTAAACTTGTTCATCTCTGTCAGTCTGCTGACAGCGACAGTGACAAGCGACCTGCTGCAGGAGCGGAGAGGCCAGATTTAGAGCTGGGAGCGTCCGCTCTGCCGTGGCTCTCCCGGTGCTGGCGGATTAGATATTGAAAAACATTCAATCTCTGCAGGTCTTATTGCTCCAGCGCTCCCACTCTTGTGAGGACAGTCGATAGGTATTGAGCACAATGCGGCCTGCTCAGAGCCACAGACCAATCGCTCAGAGCCACAGACCAATCTGCTCTGAGCCACAGACCAATGGCCCAGAGCCACAGACCAATTGCCCAGAGCCACAGACCAATTGCTCAGAGCCACAGACAAATCGTTCAAAGCCAACAGCCACATTTCCTCAGACAAAATATGACTGAAAGCTGACAATGTGTAAAGGCACACCCGCAAAACCTTTTCCAAAACCTTTGACTAGAACCCAAAGCTGACCCAAAGGTCAAAAGGTTCTCGAATGATAGATTGAAAAGCACTAGTATATTTAAAATATAAAAGCACCAGAAAGGACCAGAACTACCCTACGGTACAACAACGGTGTCTGCTGCTTCCAAACCAGTCATCACTAAACTCCCAAAAAGTGACCATTAAGATGCCCAAGCATTACACACACGTACACACACACACACACACACGCACACACACAATACCTAGCCACAGCAAGACGTGTCCTTCACGAACAATAGCGCATCGCTACATTCACTACAGTAGCAGCATACACTAAATGCTCTCTCAACTGAAACTCCAAAAAAACACTTACACATGTAGCACTCCAAGTACTAACCTGCTAAAAGTGGCACTAAAGGATTACCTTTCCACAAAACAATTTCCAAAAAAGTCTACTACTGGAACTGGAAAGCAATCCACTAAAAGTAGCACCAAGAAGATTGCTTTCCATCTAAAGTCCCAAAAGTCTACAAAATAACTTTCTAAGTAATCCTTCACCCCTGCAGCCCTCAAGTATCTAGATACAAGAGATAGGCATTACCAACACAAAATAACTCGCTTAGGAGCACCACAATACAAAAAACTGCTACTCAAACTTTAGTTGTTAGCTGACGAACATAGGTGACGTGTAATGTGGCTCGCAAATTTACTACCAATGGTGAGAAAGATCTTAAGTGCCAACTCTAACACAGAGAGTACCCTGGTTCCAGACTGCCTACCCAAAAACTTTACTAGTGCCTCCTGGTCTTCACTGGGGTTCGCCAGGTATGTGGTCACTTTAAACACTTAACTCAGAAACCTTTGACTTACAAGACTAGGACCAAAAGCCCTAAAGTGCGTACCCCCACCAGGGACTTAAGTCCCCACCCAGGGTTACCTCAAAATAAAACGGCTAAATAATAAATTAGTGGGATGATGGAAAATCTAGAAAATTTGATCAGATGACCCTCTCAGCACCTACCTACCAGGATTACTCAGAACAAAATACAATTCACTACAAACTTAAGGAGGTTAGAAAACTGAACAAGCACACCACAAAACAGGACAATAAAAGGTCAATCCTAAAACGAGAGGGATCTAACACTTACCGATCCTGGATGGGCCCACATCTCCACTGATGGAAATCCAAGTGCCTTAGTTACCTGCCGTTTTGCCAGCCACAGATGGCGAAACCAAGACAGGCGTAAGGGAATCAGTGCTGGCCAGTGGCGCCCGTCACCCAAAGCGCCTGCCTTCCAGCGCTGCTAGCGCCGTGTCCTCAGTTAGCAGCGCCGCGATGACGCTGTTAGCGGCGGTGTGCGCCCCGCGGGCCGCGTGACAGCCCCGGCCGGGGTGGCCGCCATCGCCCCGGTCGCCGCGGTGACTCAGCCCCGCGACGAGCCGGATACGCGGATGCGCGTCATCCGCCCGGCGAGGAGAGCGGCGAGCGGAAGCGCGGCTTCCGTGGGGGGGCCGTCATCCCCCCCCCCCCCCCTCACCCCACCCCAATCACCCACGGGCTAGAAAAACAACACTCGCTCAAATGACCTCACCGAATCGTCACTGTGAGCGTGTCGCCTCATTAGAGGACAGCGCTGGAAGCTCTGCTGAATTTAGACTCAGCAGCCAGCCCCATTCCATGTGGGATGCATTCATTTACGTGACACATTTGTTTGTGGGTGTTTGTATGAATAAGTATACCGCATTCATTTTGTTTTAACGATAAATTAAGTTTCTGATTATTAATATTACTCAATGTGAGAGACGTACTGGAGAGGTGGCGTACAAGCAGGTATTGCGATGTGACCTGTAGGCGGGGCCACACCGATGCCCCTCCCACTACCAAATGTGCCCCCCCCCCCCCCCGTTCCCGTCCCCCGGGTCTTTTCCTCCATTCCTTTCCTTTCTTTTCCTTCCTCTCCCTCTCTCTCTCTCTATCTCCTTGTCCGTCTCCACGGCGATAGCCAGCTGAGGACCGCATCAATTAGGAAAAAAAAAAAAAAAAAAGAACTTTGGACAAAAGGGGCGAAGTTGAACCCCTTTCCCAAGCTCCCCCAATACCTGACTGCTCAAGAGGGGGTGGGGGGGGGAGAGAATTCCCCGAAAAGAAAAATTCCGCGAACGTGCGTACCCACGCACCCACACGCTCATAATGGCCGGGGAATTTTTTCTGTTGGCGCGTCGGTTGCCGATGGTAACTAAGCGAAACGGCCCTCATTAAGTATTTAGACGGAGGCTTCTCTCTCCGGCGCGGCGACCCTCCCCTCTTTCGCTCGCATTCATCCCTCTATTCTTCCCGCGGACGGAGGAGAGCTGGCAGCTCTTTGGAGCGCGCCCCGTTTTGGGGATTACTGAGCCCGGGAGCAGAAAAGCGCTAATGAGAGCAGCTAGCCATTCTGCCCCCTTCCTTCCTTCCTTCCTCCCTTCCTTCCCTCCCTCCGTCCCTCTGTCCCTCTCCACTTCTTCACTCCATCTCTCCCAGTCGCTGTGTCAAACGGCTTTTCTCTCTCTTATGTGAATGATTCCACTTAATAATGAATGAATAAAAATACTATTTTTCGCTGATTTTAACGAGAAGATAGTAATCATTTTTAGATTTTTCTGTCTTTCTTTCATTCTTTCTTTCGTTCTTTCACTCTGTCTTGCCTAGCTACTTTCCTCCACAGGGGCCCATGTTATCTTGTGTTTTTTATCTTGTGGGCTGAACCGTTCTGTTCTTTAGAGTCACTAGGGAAGACTCATCACTGAATTCAGACGAGTGTACAGCACCTCGCCGTCCACACTGTCTCATACTGTTCCTGCTCTCAGTGTCTCTGAGACATCCCAGTCTACATCACCAGCTTGTCTACACCACCAGCCCAGTCTACATCACCAGCTCAGTCTACATCACCAGCCCAGTCTACACCACCAGCCCAGTCTCCATCACCAGCCCAGTCAACATCACCAGCTCAGTCTACACCACCAGCCCAGTCTACATAACCAGCCCAGTCTACACCACCAGCCCAGTCTACACCACCAGCTCAGCCTACATCACCAGCTTAGTCTCCATCACCAGCTCAGTCTACATCACCAGCCCAGCCTACATCACCAGATCAGTCTCCATCACCAGCCCAGTCTCCATCACCAGCTCAGTCTACATCACCAGCCCAGCCTACATCACCAGATCAGTCTCCATCACCAGCCCAGTCTCCATCACTAGCCCAGTCTACATCACCAACCCAGTCTACACCACCAGCTCAGTCTACACCACCAGCCCAGTCTACATAACCAGCCCAGTCTACACCACCAGCCCAGTCTCCATCACCGGCCCAGCCTACACCACCAGCCCAGCCTACATCACCAGCTCAGTCTCCATCACCAGCCCAGTCTACATCACCAGCTCAGTCTACACCACCAGCCCAGTCTACATAACCAGCCCAGTCTACACCACCAGCCCAGTCTCCATCACCGGCCCAGCCTACATCACCAGCCCAGTCTACACCACCAGCTCAGTCTCCATCACCAACCCAGTCTACACCACCAGCTCAGTCTCCATCACCAACCCAGCCTACATCACTAGCCAGTCTACATCACCAGCTCAGTCTCCATCACCAGCCCAGCCTACATCACCAGCTCAGTCTCCATCACCAGCCCAGTTTACACCACCAGCTCAGTCTCCATCACCAACCCAGCCTACATCACCAGCCAGTCTACATCACCAGCTCAGTCTCCATCACCAACCCAGCCTACATCACTAGCCAGTCTACATCACCAGCTCAGTCTCCATCACCAGCCTAGTCTACATCACCAGCTCAGTCTGTATCTCCCTGCAGTATCTCTGAAACAGCTCGTTCTGTAAATCCAAGCCCTTGATTAACTTCTCTGTGGGACTGTAGCAGCTGTACAGTCCCCAGATCTGCACACCTCTTTCTATACCATCTGAAAGATCCCGGGATCAGTCACTCTCTTCCCACACGCACAGATCCAGTTAGAGAGCGTTACGGTGTCATTAGAAGTTGCAGTGCGGTCATGCGGCTGAAGGGTGGGGTATGAACAGGGGGTGCAGAGGGACCCTGGAGCGCCGGTCCGGGCTCTACGCGGGAGGGCGGAGGCTTTCTGACGGCGGGCGGTGGCGGGGGGGCGGCGGCCGGTTTTGACGCAGGTGCTGACAGGAGCCAGCAGGCCCACTCCGCTGAAAACTCTTCTCACCAGAGCACTTTCCGCCATTTCAAGCACCATTAAAGGTGTAGAAAAGCACAGCGTGACGCCTGGCCTCCCCTCTCTACTAGAGCTGGGTGAGGTTACCCCCCCCACACACACACACACTCGCGTGAGGTTTTCTCCACATACCCGAGTAACTCAGTTTCATTTTACCAAAATTTACACATACATTACACGTGCTCTCTCTCTTTCATCTTAACTCGAAACCGTTAATCTTTTTTCCCCCCCGACAGAGCGTTGGGCAGGATTTCACAGTGCAGCGAAGTCCCTGTTCACAGCTGAGGAGCTAGGCAGCGATCTGCTAGATAAAGCTAAATTGGGTGGTAAATGCTGTGGAGGTGTGGGTGACAGGCGGCTCTCTCTGTCCAGCTGGGTGCTTCCAGAACTTTCTCCTGCTGTTATCGCGCTCCACCCACCACACTGACTGCCGCTCGGGCACTTGGTTTAATAAGCAGTGGTTTTCCTGTTGCGGAGGTTAAAGTCCAAGCGCTCGTCCTTTTATTGACGCTCTGACACTTTCTGATATTTCGTGTGGTTTCCTAGCTGTGGATGTGCAGGCATTATCTGTCAGTGCATTTATTTGCATTGTCTGTCATGCTCTGCTGGGAACACATGCGCCGGAGCATGGAGGAGCCTTCCCTGTCTCACACATGGGGGGGTCAGGGAAGGACCTTCACTGTCTCACACATGGGGGGGTCAGGGAAGGACCTTCCCTGTCTCCACACATGGGGGGGTCAGGGAAGGACCTTCACTGTCTCACACATGGGGGGGTCAGGGAAGGACTCACGTCTCACTGGGGTCAGAGCCTTCATGTCTCACACATGGGGGGTCAGGAAGGACCTTCCTGTCTCACACATGGGGTCGGGAGGACTTTCACAGGACGGAAGGACTTCCTGTCTCACACATAGGGAGGGTCAGGGAAGGACTTTCAGCCACGCGTTTAAGCGTAAATCAATGGTTCCAATGCGGTCAAAATGCAAGGTCGATCATTTTTTTCCCCACAAGGACATGTAGTCACAATAGGTATTTTTTTTAATCTAAAGAACTAAAAAAAAACGTATTTCTTTAATCCCCTGGAGCCTGGGGCCTTCGGCAAGAATAGCTCTCTATTTAACCCGCCGCTCGGTTGGCATGGTTACGGAGGATGGGGGCGTTGAGGTCCTCGGGGGGGTTTCGTGCCAGATCCCTCTTTAAGGGGAAGTTGGCGGTCTCTGCATGAGCCTCCCGTAGAGAAGAGCACAGCCGATCGACAGCGGGGGTCGCTTATTGAGCCACGGTTACGAGCAGACACGTGACACACCCAGATCCAACAGAGTGCCAGGGACCTCCTTTCAGTAACCAGGAGGTGACCTCGGCTTGTGTGCCTGTTCAGTCCAGTTCACGTCTAGAGCCGCTGTTCGTTGCACTTGAGTGGTGTTTTTCGGGTTTTAGGGGACAAACACCTTCTCCCCGAAGGTGTTGGGTGTAGGGTTGCCCGTGTACTGTTTTCACGGTGAAGATCGGAGGTGTTGATGAACTACGTGTACAGCCAGGGAAAACTCTAAAATCTACATGACCAGGACTAACATACTGAGAGGGTTAGCCCAGTGGATCTTAGGGCTATGACAGTGCAGTCGGTTGTGGCTGAGGGTCAAGGTTGCTTGAGCCTGGAAGCCAAGCTGGAAACCTGCTCACTTCAATAGGAAGGCATGAGTGAAAGCAAATGGGATATTTTCTTTCGGTAGCTGTGAATTTTCCCCCGCAAATCCTTTTTTGTTTTTACATTTTGACCAGGGTTCATTTGGATGAACTATGGCTCTGTGAAATTGTGACCAGAAGTATTCAAATGGTCAGCCCTTCAGCGACAGAAATCTCTGGTTCATCCTGTGTCTCGTCCCTAGCATGCTTTCTAATGCTGCTTTAATGGACTGTAAACATCAGAGCCAATGACAATCAGCGCAGGCAGTGAGCTTAGGATTACCCATCTTGTAGTTAATCGCGATACTAGTTTTGTGTTGTCTAGCTAGCTAGCATTCATGAACTTCCTTGTCAACATGAAAAATATTTCTTTCTCCAAAGTGATTAATACACTTGACTTCAGGGGCTTTCAGTGTGTACTACTACTACTACTACTTCTTCTTCTTCTTCTTCGTGTTCATCTTCTTCTTCCTCCTCCTGTCTGCAGTTTGCGGCTGGCGTGCCGAGACAGCGGAAGCCTCTCGCCGTGTTTTTTTTTTCTGCAAAAGCGCTGAGCGGCGCCTAATCTCTGAGATGCGGGTTCTTTCCAGGTCTGGGGGGAGGAGGAGGTGGGGGCTGGGGGAGGAGTGGAGAAAGTGAGGAGGAGGGGCTGGGGGGCTGGGGGGTGTGAGGAGTTGGGGGGCTGGGGGGTGTGAGGAGGAGGGGGCTGGGGGGTGTGAGGAGTTGGGGGCTGGGGGTGTGAGGAGGGGGCTGCTGTTTTGATCGCTCTGTGCTGTGCTGTGCCTGCTGGGTCCGCTGCGGCCCTGGCGTTCGGTGATTTAGGCGGCCTCTCGCGGCGTGATCGCACACTGAGCGCGCTCGCTAAGTGATATCAGACCCAGATGTTGGCGGAGTGCCCACCGAGCCGCCTGCCAGGCAGTCCTTCTCACGGCCTCCTCAGCGCCCTGTATCAAACTGCATCGTATCCATGGAGATGGACTGCCACTCCCTCCACCCTACTACACCCCATCCCCCTCTCTACTCCATCCTACTACACCCTATCCCCCTCCACCACCCTACTACACCCCATCCCCCTCTCCATCTCTACCCATCCCTCACCACCTCTACACCTATCCCTCTCACCCTGCTACCACCCATCCCCTCTCTCCACCACCCTACTATACCCCATCTCCCTCTCCACCCTGCTACACCCCATCTCCCTCCACCATCATGCTTCACCCTGTTCCTCTCTACTCCACCCTGCTGCACCCCATCCCCCCTCTCCACCCTGCTACACCCTGTTCCTCTCTACTCCACCCTGCTACACCCCATCTCCCTCCACCATCATGCTTCACCCTGTTCCCCTCTCCATCACCCTACTACACCCCATCCCCCTCTCTACTCCACCCTGCTACACCCCATCTTCCTCCACCATCATGCTTCACCCTGTTCCTCTCTCCACCACCCTACTACACCCCATCCCCCTCTCTCCACCACCCTACTACACCCCATCCCCCTCTCCACCCTGCTACACCCTGTTCCTCTCTACTCCACCCTGCTACACCCCATCTCCCTCCACCACCCTACTACACCCCATCCCCCTCTCTCCACCACCCTACTACACCCCATTCCCCTCTCCACCCTGCTACACCCTGTTCCTTTCTATTCCACCCTGCTACACCCCATCCCCCTCCATCACCCTGCTACACCCTATCCACCTCTCCACCCTGTTCCTCTCTACTCCACCCTGCTACACCCATCTCCTTCCATCACCCTGCTACACCCTGTTCCTCTCTACTCCACCCTGCTCTGTGTGTGAGTATTGTGTGAGTGTTGCACTCAAGAATCTCACAGAGAACCCAAGAGTGACATATTTTGAATGAAGTTTATTCTGAAAATAGTAAAAAAATCGCAAATATGAGCTGGCTGTCTCAAGCTGATAATAAGCATATTAGACAGCGTGGCAGCCAACTGAAAAAGGAACACAGATGGACCTCATGAAATACCAGCGGTGCTCGTGGATCATCGGACAATATTCATCCTGCAGGCTATACATGGGGGAAAACATTAGAGTGGCCTATGCTGTTAGATTCCTTACGCCTATAGCGACAAAAATAGAAAAATTAAGATAACAAATAATGGGGGGTATCTGTTGAAACAATAAACGCAACAAAGACCGAGCAGGTGAACAAAAATATAATTACCATGTGAATACCACATACGTGTGTAAGCAGTATGTGAAATTATTAATTCATTTATTTAATGACAAAAATGATCAAACCTCCGTATCACCATGTGAAAAAGTAATTGGCACCTTAATAACTTAATAACTGGTTGGACCATATTTAGCAGCAATAACTGCAATTAAACACTTCTTATAATTTGACATCTGTCTTTCACATCGCTGTGGAGGAGTTTTAGCCAACTCTTTGCAGAACTGCTTTAATTTGGACAAATTGGTGGGTTTTTGAGTATGAACTGCTCATGTCCTGCCATAGCATCTCTGTTGGGTTCTGGTCAGGACTTTGACTTGGCCACTCCAAAACTTTAGTTTTGTTTCATTTCAGCCATTCAAATGTGGACTTGCTTTTGTGTTTTGGATCATTGTCTTGCTACATAACCCAGTTTCACTTCAGCTTCAGCTCATGGACAAAAATGTCCTGGTACAGAGTAGAATTCAGGGTTCCTTCCATAATAGCCAGTTGCAAGTGGCCTGCAGTTCTTTGGAAGTTCTTCTGGGATCTTTTGTGACTTCCTGGATGAGCTCTCGCTGCACCCTTGGAGAAATGTTGCCAGGCCAGCTAGCCACTCCTGGGTAGATTAACCACTGTTCCAAGTGTTCTCCATTTAGAGATAATGGCTCTCACTGTGGTTAAGTCCCATAGCCTTAGAAATGGCTTTGTTACCCTTACCAAAAAGATATATTTCAACAACTTTTTTTCTAATCTCTTCTGGAATTTCCTTTGATCGTGGCATTGTGTGCTTGTAGAAACTTTGTGGTGACTAATTCACTCTGATAAGAAAGGGGGGCAAAATCCTTCACGGCACTGTAAGCTGCTGTTAGCTGTTACCTGTGTGTAAGCTGCTGTTAGCTGTTAGCTGTTGGCTGTGTGTAAGCTGCTGTTAGCAGTTAGCTGTTGGCTGTGTGTAAGCTGCTGTTAGCTGTTAGCTGTTAGCTGTGTGTAAGCAGCGCATTAGCTGTTAGCTGTGTGTAAGCAGCGCATTAGCTGTTAGTTGTGTGTAAGCAGCGCATTAGCTGTTAACTGTTAGCTGTGTGTAAGCAGCGCATTAGCTGTTAGCTGTGTGTAAGCAGCGCATTAGCTGTTAGCTGTGTGTAAGCAGCGCATTAGCTGTTAGCTGTTAGCTGTGTGTAAGCAGCGCATTAGCTGTTAGCTGTTAGCTGTGTGTAAGCAGCGCATTAGCTGTTAGCTGTTAGCTGTGTGTAAGCAGCGCATTAGCTCAGGCAGGGGTGTAGCGTATGGAAGCCTCTTGCGCTGTGAGAGCAGACTCCGGGGCTCAGATGGCTGAAACGAAAGCCACAGGCTCAGAAAACGAGGACGAGAGAGGGAGGACGAGAGAGGACGTGAGGTCCCCGAAGGCGGCCATCTTGGAGACGGTGCCACAACAGTGGGGTATGGGTCGGCCTCTGAGCGCCTCTCATATTTATAGACTGTCTGCTATTTGCCAAAATACACTGCAGACAGGGGGCCTTGACATTATCCACAAGACTGCAAAATGAAGACCTCCCCCCACCCACCCCCCCTACCCCCACCACCCCCACCAATGCAGCCAAGGCTCCGGGCTGCTTTGCTCAGGACGTGTTTACAGAAGGATACTGAGCTGCGGCTCGATTAGCTGTCAGAACCAGATTAAAAACAAACCCGGCAAACCTAGCCTGGATTCTTGCAGCCTCAGCTGGAAAAGGGGAGGGCTGGTGCGCATTTTTGCTTTGTTCTATTTTGGGAACATATGGACATGTTTTAGAATATATCTGAGCTGGCTGAAACTCAATTTTTCTTATTCACACTTTCAGCTTGAAGTACATGTGTGTGTGTGTGTGCATGCGTGCGTGTGTATTTGTGTGTGTGTGTTTGTGTATGTTTGTGCGTGTGCGTGTATGTGTGTGTGAATGTGCGTGTGTATGTTTGAGTGCGTGTGTATGTGTGAATGTGCATGTGTATGTTTGTGTGCGTGCATGTGTGTACATTTGTGTGTGAGCGTGCTTGTGTGTGTGTGAGCGTTTATATGTTTGCGTGCGTATGTGTATTTTTGCGTGTGCGCGTGCGTCCTGTGTAGTACAATCTGGTTTGATCGACAATTAATTGATCCAATGAGTGACACAATACATTTCTATCGATGTATAATATGTCTAATTTTACTTTTAGAATAGCGTTTTATAGCTGAGCGTATCCAAACAGCCCTATTCAGTTCTTAATAAAATGGGATTCATTGGGCAGGAGGGCTGGCAGACCCCCATGGGCAGGAGGGCTGGCAGACCCCCATGCCCAGGCCCAGCAGAATGCAGGCCTTCATTTAGTGACAAACAGCCGGCATGCTGCAGTCTGCTCAGCCTCTCAGGTCAGGGGAGTGGATGACAGGGAGTGTGTGGGGGCCGGAGGGGGGGGGGGGGTCAGGGTGTGTGGTAGAGGGGGCGGGGGTTTGGAGGAGCAGACACAGTTCCTCTGTCATGCCGGGTAGCAGGGCACACCTATTCCCCCCCCCGCCCCCCCTTGTCCTCTCTGAGTCTATGCTGCCTGCTCTGGAGGCCGTGAGTTAAAAAAAATTAAAAATTAGAAAAAGACCCGGAGGCTTTTTCATATGTCAGTATTCGCTCCACACCCACACTCCCTCTTAAATTCACCAGAGGGGCCAGAACGGAACACCCATCGCGCTCAAAATAAAAAACAACAAGAGCGTTTGCTGGAGACTCGAACGCTGGCCTTCACGCAACACGGCGAACCGTCTGACTCTCTCTCACTCTCTCACTCTCTCTCTCTCTCTCTCCCTATCTCTCTCTCTCACTCTCTCTCTCTCTATCTCTCTCTCTCTCTCTCTCTCTCACTCTCTCACTCTCTCTCTCTCTCTCTCTCTCTCTCTCTCTCTCTCTCTCTCTCTCTCTCTCTCTCTCTCGAGCCTCAGCCTAGACGCGCTGGCTACGCTACGCTCTAGCTTCGCCGAGTGCAGCAGGACTGGGGAACTCGCTCGTTACTCTCGCTCGTTACTCTGGCTCGTTACTCTCGCCCGTTACTCTCGCCCGTTACTCTCGCCCGTTACTCTCGCTCGTTACTCTCGCTCGTTACTCTCGCTCGTTACTCTCGCCCGTTACTCTCGCTCGTTTCTCTCGCTCGTTACTCTGCCCGTTACTCTCGCCCTTACTCTGGCCGTTACTCTCGCTCGTTACTCTGGCTCGTTACTCCGCTCGTTACTCTGGCTCGTTACTCTCGCTCGTTACTCTCGCCCGTTACTCTCGCCCGTTACTCTCGCTCGTTACTCTCGCTCGTTACTCTCGCTCGTTACTCTCGCCCGTTACTCTCGCTCGTTACTCTCGCTCGTTACTCTCGCTCGTTACTCTCGCTCGTTACTCTGGCTCGTTACTCTCGCTCGTTACTCTCGCTCGTTACTCTCGCTCGTTACTCTCGCTCGTTACTCTCGCCCGTTACTCTCGCTCGTTACTCTGGCTCGTTACTCTCGCCCGTTACTCTCGCTCGTTACTCTCGCTCGTTACTCTCGCTCGTTACTCTCGCCCGTTACTCTGGCCCGTTACTCTCGCTCGTTACTCTGGCTCGTTACTCTCGCCCGTTACTCTCGCTCGTTACTCTCGCTCGTTACTCTCGCTCGTTACTCTCGCTCGTTACTCTGGCTCGTTACTCTCGCCGTTACTCTCGCTCGTTACTCTCGCCCGTTACTCTCGCTCGTTACTCTCGCTCGTTACTCTCGCTCGTTACTCTCGCTCGTTACTCTCGCTCGTTACTCTCGCTCGTTACTCTGGCTCGTTACTCTCGCTCGTTACTCTCGCTCGTTACTCTCGCTCGTTACTCTCGCTCGTTACTCTCGCCCGTTACTCTCGCCCGTTACTCTCGCTCGTTACTCTCGCTCGTTACTCTCGCCCGTTACTCTCGCTCGTTACTCTGGCTCGTTACTCTCGCCCGTTACTCTCGCTCGTTACTCTCGCTCGTTACTCTCGCTCGTTACTCTCGTTCGTGACGCACGTCTCCCCGTCGGTGATCCGGCAGCGTTTTTTCAATGTCTGAATTGCACAAGCGCGCTGGTTAATGTGCACTCAGCAAACCGCTCCGGAGAAGAGCATCTGCTAAATATGTGGCAGAGAAAAGAGTGATGGGGGGGGGAATGGCCAAAAAGTTCTGCGCTTTCCCGAAGTTTACGATCGCGTTGGCGATTTTCGGATTTTGCTCGGAGTGAGGTCCGTCCGTCCGTTTGTCAGTCCGTCCGTCCATCTGTCTTCGTCAGTCCGTCCATCAGTCCGTCCATCTGTCTTCGTCAGTCTGTCTGTCCGTCCGTTCGTCCATCCGTGTGTCTGTCTATCTCTCTGGTGCTGAGTCTAAGAAGAGGCAGTTAGGGGCCTCTTGTGGTGCGTGGGGGTGGGGGTGGGGGTCGGGGAGGGGCTGTCGTTCCGCGTAGCCGCTGGTGATCCGTGTGCGGGAGCGCTGGAAACAGTGACTCACAGGTCACCGCGGCCCTCTCCGCTCTGCCAGGCGTGTCCCTCAAAGGGGGGAAGAACGTTTGTCTCTCTCAGCCCTCCGCGTCCTGCTTTCCCCTCTGTCTTCTGTGATTTTCTTTTGTGATGTGTTCGCATATTCGACAAGGGTCTGCGCGGCTTCTCACGGTTAGCCGTTAGCTGATTAGCATCTGTGGCCCGGGGCGGGTGGCAGGGAAGACGTTTTTTCCCTCTCTGCTGTCAAGCGGGAGTCACAGCAGAGATGGGTTCATTAACGGTGCGTGTGTCGTGAGAACACTGTTGTTCACATTTGGTTCAATTTCCATTACATCCCGACAGATATCAATAAATTCAAAAAAGGTCTAAGAAAAAATCCCAGTCTCTTTGACATTACATTGCAGGCATTTAGCAGACGCTCTTATCCAGAGCGACTTACATTGTATCCATTCATACAGCTGGAGCAATGCAGGTTAAGTATCTTGCTCAAGAATACAACAAGTAGTGTCCTACCAGGGAATCGAACCTGCAAACTTTAGGTTACAAGACCAACTCCTTAGCCATTATACTACACTGTCGCTGGCTCTGAATTCAGGCGTTCCAAATTTCACCACGCCTGAATCATAACAACCAATCAGGAGAGCTGCCTCCTGTTGTGTGAGAATAGGTAACGTCACCTAGACCTCCAAATGACACAGACTCCGGTACTATTTTGTCATCTTGCGTTTAAAAGATTTGAAACTGTATTTTTGCCCTTAATTTGGCAGATAGGAACAAAAGTGTTCTAACAACAAACTTGCACGCTGCGTCTTTAATGAAGGAAGGGGCACTGCAGAGCTAGCAGGGGCTACACAGGTGGGGCAGAGACACTGGGGGGGGGGGGGGGGGGGGTGGGGGGGGGGGGGCGCAGAGGCAGCCTCTCACCTCATGCTGTTTTAGCGCCTCACAGCGTTTTAGCGGCTCGCGTTCTCCTCCTCTTCCTCTTCGTCGGTCAGTTCGGGTCGCGGTAGCTGCCAGCCTTTCGCGAATCGCCCTCAGGCAGCGGCCTGCCGCCGAGCCTCTAAGCTCGGTTAAAGGAAGGAAAATTTCACCAGAGATCTCATTCCTGCGTGCACAGTTTTACAGTTTAGGCTGGGCTAGGCTAACGTGTAGCATCACAGGTACTTCAGGTTTCTATGAAACTGGGAGGTACACCTTTGTTCTCCTCCCATCCCTACCCCATTGCCCTCCTACCTTCTCTACTTGTCTCTATGTTTCTCCTTTTTTAGGATTGTAATGGATGTAGCCTGTATGTGTTTATGATTTGTGCTGACTTTGCTTTGGACAGTTATTATATGCACTTGTGCGCTCACTTACTGGTCTGGGAATGTTGTTAGCTGGGTCTGGCACCATTACACGTATAAATCAGATGAATGCACTCATGCTTCTCTCATATTATAAGTCACTCTGGACAAGGGTGCCTGCTAATTTAATTAACGTTTCATAAGAAGCTATGGGGAAAAGCTATTCACTATAAATTAGTGAATGGGTGGAGAGTGGATGCAGTTTAGCTGGCTGGCTCGCTACTTCTATTCCAAGCTAACGCTATTCTAGCTAAGGTTCTCAGTTCTGTGCAAGAACGTTAGGCTAGAACACGGTTTACTTTTCAGAGACCTGAAACAGCTTGCTGGCCAACAAAGACATGGATTGCCTTAAGTTATAAGTTATAAGTCAATAGATTTTGTCCGTTGATTGATTTCCTAAATCTTTAAATCCTTCACTGTGTCTTTTTAACGAGTCAAGTTACAAGCAAGCAGAATAGTGCTTGCTATGTAGCTAACTGTAAAGAACAACGGCGGGTTGCCAGCATTTGCTGGAGAAACGTGATATTATACTCATGTGGAGTCAAATGAAGCGGCTCCCTCTTCACTGTGACCACAGCCTGTGGAAACTGAGACTGGGTTCCTGTAGGCCTCTGTTGAAACTGGGCTGACCTTCAGGATGTAATTACCAGTTATTTGGTGCCCCCCCCCCCCCCCACAGTAAAACCTAAATTGTTATGTCTCACACACTTACGAGTTTGCTTTAATGAACGTAAAAAATGATCTATTTATCCATACTTTCCAGTCAGTAAATTAAGGGGGAAAAAAAATTGTTCGCAATACCAGTGCTTTACTAATCTCGTATTGATTGGAAGGTTTTGAAATAAGCTTTCAGCATCTCTAAAGGTTAATAATGGTTCCACTTTTGCTTTCAAAATCCATAAATACGCGAGGACAGAAGAAGGAACACAGCAGTGCCTAAGAAGGTTATAATTGCAGACTGGAATATGGCTCTCTGGGCGACGTGGGCAAAGTTTTTTGTTAAATTGCGGAATTCCTTGGCCACCTGCATTTTTTCCAGTGACGGACGCAGAAACTAGCCCGTGCTCTGGAATGGAGCTCGGAGAGGTAACCCAGGGAAACGGGTGGGTGGAGGGGGGGGGGCGGAGGACGCCCCCAAGTGTTTGGCCCCAGCCTGCCGCTGTGGTTTTGCCGCACCCCAACCACCCCCGCCCCCCGCTTTGCACTCCTGGGGGGGGCAGAGAGAGACCGTAGCCTGGTGCCAACACTTCCCTGTTGAAACCCAAGCCCTGCTGACACAGGGGTGCTCGTGGCGACGGGCAGGGGGTGGGGGGGGGAATGCCAGGCCTGTGAGTGGATGCCCCGGCTCCTCGGTGTCCCAGACGAGGGAAGGGGCGTCGGCACCCCCAGTCTGCCCCCCCCCCCCAGCGTTCTGGCACCCTTGCAGCCGAGCCCATTACCGAACTATGAGCGCGGGGGTCATCTATGCCCCCCCCCCCACAAACTTGGCCTTCAGTAAGCATAAAGCGCTCGCCCTGTGAAAGGGGCCAGTGAGATGGAAACGCGCCTGTCTTTGACTCACAGGGCTGCAGAATACCAATGGCGTCTGACAATGGCCTCTCTCTCATCTCTGATTGGCCAGGGCACCCCTCTGAGGAGTGGATTAATGACATCAGTGCCGGTGTTGTCACTGAGGAGCCAAGTCCAGCTTACTGACATCAGTCTCAGTTCGATCTTCCTTTATGATTGCCATTACATTATGATTCTAGTTCTTCTTGTAATAATAATAATTACTATTGTTATTATTATTATTATCTTCATCATCATCATCATTAACCATCCATTCATCCATTATCTATACCCGCTTATCCTGAGCAGGGCCACAGGGGGTGCTGGAGCCTATCCCAGTGTGCATTGGGCGAGAGGCAGGAATACACCCTGGACAAGCCGCCAATCTATCGCAGGGCTATTATTATTATTATTATTATTATTATTATTATTATTATTATTATATTCTGGTACCATAATTAAATTCTCTACATTTTACCCATTTATGCTGCTGGATATTGTGACCACAGAGTCGGTTAACCTCAGTAGCCGTGCCTTGCTGAAGGGCATCGCCCTTGTGATCTGCTCAGCAACTAACAAGCATTTTCACAACAGCGTGGAGTATTTATACCGCGTCGCGCTTTGCCAGATGTGAATGCCACGTTTTTAAACGAGACCCTTTCGATATTCCCCAGGTGTATTCCCGCTGCAGACACTGCCACACAGTGTGGTTTGTGCGGCTCATGTTAATGGCTATAAATATGAGCAATTAGCCGCAGAAACGGGAATAAGAGGAGGAGATGAGACTTTATATCTGCTGTGCTGCAGGGTGGAAGGTGATACTGCAGGAGGTCCACTGAGGAAGAGAAGAGAGCTGTGTGCACTACTCTCTCTCTCTCTCTCTTTCCCTCTATCTCTCCCTCTGCCCCTGCTCTCTTCCCCCCTCCCTCTCCCCACCCCCCCCTTTCTCTCTCCCTCTATCCCCCTCTCTCGCTCTGGGGGAATGGCATGCTGTTGGCTGTGATCACAGCCAGTCCAGAACTGCACCAGGCCTCTCTTGGAAAAAAAAAAAAATTTGCTAATGACGAGAGACCGCCTGGTTAAATCCAATAAAACAAAGTCGACCTAAGAGTGATATCAGTGTACTACTGCTACTGCTACCGCTACCGCTACCGCTACTGCTACTGCTGCTGCTACTGCTGCTTCTGCTACTGCTACTGCTACTGCTACCGCTACCGCTACCGCTACCGCTACCGCTGCAGCTACTGCTGCTACTCCTTCTGCTACTGCTACTGCTACTGCTACTGCTACTGCTACTACTGCTACTGCTACTGCTACTGCTACTGCTACTGCTACTGCTGCTACTGCTACTGCTACTGCTGCTACTGCTACTGCTACCGCTACTGCTACTGCTACTGCTACTGCTACTACTACTGCTACTGCTACTGCTACTGCTATTGCTACCGCTGCTGCTACTACTACTACTACTACTACTGCTACTGCTACTACTAATACTGCTGCTACTACTGGGACAACTGCTACCGCTACTGCTAGTGCTACTACTACTGCTGCTATTGCTACCTCTACTACTACTGCTTCTGCTACTACTACTTCTACTACTACTACTACTAATAATAATAATAATAATAATAATAATGGACAAAATTGCATGATCTAAAAGCACTTCACAGTGCAGGGGGAAGTTCACCTCAACCACCACCTGTTTGATGCATGGCAGCCATTTTGCACCAGAACACTCACTACGCATGAACATAGGTGGAGACAGAGAATCATTGAGCCAGTTAAACTGGGGAATGCTTAGATGGTAGTTTTTCCATGACATCAGACTGAAGATCGACTGCACAAGGGAAGCAGTGGGTTGGAAAAAGCGCTCACAGGAAGTTGAGAGTGCTCATAGGTCAAGACGGTGATTCAAAATGCAGCACTTGCAGAAAGCAGGAAGTAGGAAGTTGAAATGGAATGGTCACGGGAAGCAGGAAGTTAAATTGGAGCACTCACAAGAAGCAGTAAGTGGAGATGCAGCGCCCACAGGAAGCAGGAAGTGGAGACAGAGCACTCACAGGAAGCAGTGTTGCGGTGGACATAGCTGCAGCAGGTCTGAAGAGGTTGGTGTGGACTAGCCCTGGCGACTGGGCCAGCAGGTGGCGGTGTGGAGGGAGGGGAAGGGGAAACGAGTGATGAGATAAAGGAAGCAAAGAGAGGGACCTCTGCAGGCAGTCCTCTCCTCCTCTCTATCTACCCCTGTCTCCCCACTCTACTCATTCGGTTAACCCCCCTTTCAGTATATTATGTTTCAAAACAAAGTTGCTCACTCACTCGCTCACTCAGTCACAAACAGAGCAGTATTCCTACAGCCATGATCTCACTGCTGCAGCACGTCCAGCACTCTCTCTGCCTCACACACACACACACACAGACACACACGCATGCACACACACACACACTCACACACACACACACACACACACACGCACGCACACACACTCACACACACACACACACACACTCACTCACACGCACACGCGTGTATGTGCGTATGCGTTTATGTTAAGTGCAGTGCTAAGCGCAGAGTAATGGCGGTCGGTGTAGCGTCGGCCCGTCTGTCTGACGTCTCCCAGGCTCGGGGGGGGGGGGGGCTCTCTGTCCCTGCTCCTCCTCCTCCTCCTCCTCTGATGGATGGATGGAGAACCGCGAGCCTTTCCCATCTAGGGTCTCACGGCCGTCCTTCGCCTGAGTCCCATCGTTCAGAAACCCGGCACTCCGTGTTCAGGGCTCCGTGTCCGAACCGTGGCTCAGCCGCGGGGGGCCGTTATGGAGAGAGGGGGAGAGAGAGCACGCGGCCTCCCAGAACACGGGGGGGCTTCCCCGCTCCTCGCTCTGTGGGTGGGCCGCGCGGGCCGGAGGCTAGCCGAGGCACGGGGCAGTGTAGCGCAGTGGGCACGGAACTGGGCTTGGAACCTAAAGGTCGCAGGTTCGATTCCTAGGTAGGACACTGCCGTTGTACCCTTGAGCAAGGTACTTAACCTGCATTGCTTCAGTATATATCCAGCTGTATAAATGGATGCGATGTAAATGCTATGTAAAAGTTGTGTAAGTCACTCTGGATAAAAGCGTCTGCTAAATGCCTGTGATGGCAGGGGTGCGGAGCAGGGGTGGGGGGCAGGGTCAGCGGCCCATTACCATATCAGACCACTGGGTGGCGCCGTTGCGGAGCGCCTGCCCCTGCTGCATTGGGTGACGGGCGGTAGGGTACCACCCTCTCCCCTCGCCCCCCACCCCTCGCCCCTCGCCCTCAGAGAGAGCGAAGCGGTGTGTTTTTTCGGGCGGGCTTGCCTCCCGCGGGTAACCCAGCTCTCTGCCGGTGGCCGTTTCTCCTGATCGAGTTCCCCACATCCCCAGATCGCCGGTCTCCTGCGGTCAGCTTGGCGAAAGCGGCTTCCCCGACATTAAGTGACCGCGGAAATAACGGTCAGGGCCTCTGCGTGCCTTCCATAACAACCGCCGTGAACTGGCCAGCGGTGGTTACAGTTGGTTTTTAACAGAAACGCAATCAATGAAATGAGAGTGAAAGTGGATTGTTTCGTAGTTGTACTAATCTTTGGCGAGGGGGTCCTTAGTCTATCCAATCCATCTCTCTTATATAACTGTGTTACCTGTGGGAAAGCACAGGCGTACCTGTGTTACCTGTGGTAAAACACAGGCTTACTTGTATTACCTGTGGTAAAACACAGGCTTACCTGTGTTACCTGTGGTAAAACACAGGCTTACTTGTATTACCTGTGGTAAAACACAGGCTTATCTGTGTTACCTGTAGTAAAACACAGGCTTACCTGTGTTACCTGTGATAAAATACATTCTTACCTGTGCTACCAGTGCTAAAGCACATACTTACCTGTGTTACCTGCACAAAAACACATGCTTAGGCAGGCAAGTGCTCATCTGTGTTCCTGCCTATTGGGTTTTTTAAGCAAAAAATTACGAACAAAATAATTCAAACGGCACCCTCTGCTGTTGTTATCGTAAATCCCCTCGTACCCTCATGACCTCATGCCAGCCTGACCACCCCTCTGCCCCGCCCCCTTTCCCCTTTCCTCTGCTTTCATTGGACTCTGGCTTTCCACTGCGATGGATGTCTAAATGCGGATCACTGACCCGGCCCTCGGGGCCAGCGGTTGATCCCGCCTCCAGACTCCGAGCCCAAGATCATATACACGCACCGAATCCTGCAGATGCTAAATACGGCAGGTCTTAGCAGAGCCGCCACTACACTCTCCGTCGCACGGAAATGTGTTCCGCTGGATTCTTTTTGATCTGTCATGTTCTGTCCCGTCTGTATAAATACAATTCTCAGAAACCTCCCCTCCCCCAGAACTTTTCCACCCCGATTCCCGAATGCTGTCTTTTCTCCCTGCCTCCTCCCCCCCCCCCCCCCTCTGTTTTCCACGCTGGCGGTAAGAGAGATAAGGATTCGCGGGTTTGGCGGGGAACGGGACGGCCAGCACAGGTATTTATATCCCGCGGCCTGGACCCAGAAATAGAACCCCCCCCCCCCTCCCCCACCGCGCGACCGGGCAGGGCCTGGCTGGGTCCAGGCTAATCCCGCCTTGCCAAACTGTGCACAGGGTTTTATAAAACATTCTTGGATTTCTTTCAAAGTCGCAAACAAGTTGTTGAAACTTTTTCCTACGGGAAAGTAAAGTCTGGACTTGTTTACACTGCAGCTGAAAATATGTGGTTTTTCCAGTGGCAAAAAAAATAAAAATAAACAAGTGTTGCCACAATGTTGGTCTTTACTGTGACCTCGCTGTGGAGTCAGACCTGGGTCAAATACGTATCTGTTTTGGATTCAAATGCGTTTCTACGCTTTACTGATCTTGTCTGGTGTGTTGGAACCAATGAAATACTCTCAAAAAGTCCCAACCCCGCCTTCTGGTTATATTAGCAGGCTCAATTACACCAGGCAAGATCAACAGAGCGCAGAAAAGCATTTGAATCCAAAACCAATACGTATTTGACCCGGGTCTGTGTGGAGTGTGTGCTTGCTGAAATTCTGGCCCTACCTGGCCCTGCTCTGCTCTGCCCGCCCATCCATCCCGCCCTCTCCTTTCTGCTCCTCATCAAGGAGAGAGAGAAAAGGTGAACAAGAGGCAGAAAAAAGACGCATCAACGCAGCAAATGCAAAATCCCTTTTGACCTGTAATTTCAAAGGAGTAAAGATGGACGTTTGTGTGTCTGAGAAATCAATTTGCAGAATTACCAGTTCTACTGCCAGTTGAAAGGGAAATGTTTTCAATGTAGGATTTATAGTCACTTCACATGCCGTTACGCTGACTGAAGTGTTTGGGCCAATTACCTCAAGTCACAGTGTTGTTCTACCACAGGCATGGACTTAAATGTTTTCAGCGAACAGTTTGTCTTGTTCTTTTTAAAACACATGTTTCTGATGCTTGAGCAGCCGTCACACCAATAAATACCCCAGCATTTATTGTAGGCATTGGGTTGGTTATTGATGAGCAGAAATTTAATTTCTGCAATCATCAGAATAGCACAGAAGAGCAGTTTTGCAGTTAGCTCCAAACACTTTCTACAGGCACCAAAGGCTAGTATGGTTAGCATCTGAAAACAACAGGCGGCTCACAGGTCACGTGTTTGAAATTTCATGCAGAAACAAGCTTCTTGTAAGTTTTTTTTTTTTTTTTTGCATAATGAGTTTGGAAGGTTTGTGCATAATTCATAAATGCATGTTGAGGGGTGGGATGGGGGATTAAGAATTGAGAACTTAATTTTAGTCTGATTCTTTAGCCTACATGTGTGTTTTTGAATATGGTTTTCCCACACAAAAATTCAACATGAAAGGCAATACAAATGCAAAACATAATATGAATTACTCATGAACCTTCCTATCACACACACACACACACACACAAAACATAATGCATGTAAAGCCCATTTTACAATCTGTGCACCGACATCAATTTGTTTGGAAGCATAATCCGGTCATATTTAAAATTAAAATGCAAATTGGCACATGTATATGTGGATATGTATACGCATGGATATTTATGTTTATAACTTTTTATTTTTTTGCTGGAGGAAACATAGCCCACATTGTTTGTAGACGAAGCCTTTATGTTTGTACACTGTGATTCATGGACTAACTGTGCTTGCATTAATTAAAACTGCCACTACTTATTCCTGTTCGTTTGTTTGTTTGCGGGTGTGTGCACGTGGTTGTTACACATGGGCTGTGTGCACATGGGTCTGTGTGTGTGTGTGTGGCTGTCTGCGCATATAGGTGTGTGTGTACGTGTACAGGGGAGGGGAAGGAATGAGGGATATTTTGTGTACTTTCATGTATTTATGTTTACTCATTGTTGCTGGCTGTCGCAGACCTTCTTTCCCAAACAAAGATATGTTTTAAAAAAAATGCAAATCGGCAATTGCATTTTGTATTCAGCATGGTTGTTTTCAAAGTGAAAATCTTGCGTAGTATGCCATTAACGGATGAATATCACTTTAAGGTTTTTGGGCTGTTAGTTGAAATGGCTGTTTTTGTAAGAGGGCTGGTGTCCTCTGTCCTGCACCAGTGACACCCCTCACCTCGGCAGCCACCCCCGCACCCCACCCCCCCTTCGGCCCCTCGAGCATACGGGACATACCAGCTAGGATTAGGGGCAAATATGTGGGGGGATTTCATTTGTTGCGTTAGCCGAAGCTCAAAGCTTAGTTACAAAACAGCGCCGTTCTTATCCGAAATAAAAAAGCTCTCGGTGCGTTTCTGGCCGTCGTTATGTCTGTCTTGCTTTCTTGTCTTCACCAAATAGGAAAAGGAATATCGGGATAATTCCGGGTTTTTCGATCGGCGGCGCGCTAGCGAAACGCACGTCTCCGTTTGCTGCGGAAGAGACGGTCAATTCGCGCCGTTCGAACCCGTGTCCTCGGCCCGAGCGGACCCGATGCGCGGAGCTGCGAGGCTCAGCCGCTGGTCGGGCCGCGGTTCCGAATTCTGGTTTATGCCCGTGTCCCGCAACGGTGGCGTCCCTGTACCGGGGGGGTGGCCTCCGACAGGGGCAGGCGAGAGGCGCGGAGACGGAGTGCTTCTGGGAAAGTTCTCCCGGCCGCGGTGACGCCACTTCCGCTGCGCCCAGCGACGCGTACGACGCGGCAAACATTTCTCTCTCTTTCCCCGTTTCTCTCTTCCTCCCTCTCTCTGTCCCTCTCTTCCTCTCGTTGCCCTCGTTCCAAGTGCCCTGCTCTCCCCGTTGGGCGCGTCGTTCTCGCGTTGTGCATTTTTCGGGGCGGACTTCCTGTTCTTCGGCGTCCGTTGCCGTCGATCTTCCCGGAGGCGTGTGCGACGTCGGCCGCGAGCTGTGGGACGCGGCGGCTACACGCAGGATGTGGACTGACTTGCAGGTCTCCTCAGAAACGGACACACTGTCTGTAAAACAAGATGAACAGTTTCCTTGATTGAGCTGCATTCGGGCAATCCCGTGAGCAGAACGCCTGTTCGGTCTTACTGGTTGAAATAGCTGTCGTTTCCAGAGTTGTCAGTTTGTTTTGTTTTTTTTCAAATTTGATTCACCGCTCTGTATGTTTTCCTCACAAGTGTAATGTGATACACGGCATAAATACTGTAATTCATAATCAGAAACCGCTGTTTGAATGTGTGTATGTGTGCGTGTGTGTATATTTGTGTGTGAGTGTGCTAGTGTGTGTGTGTGTGCGTGTGAGTGCGTGTGAGTGCATGTATGCACGTGTGTGTGACAGAGAGATACAACGAGAGACACAGAGAGAGATGATAAATAAATAACTGTAGTGAGGACTGTAGTAATTGACAGATGAAGGATCTTCGGCAGATTAGTTTGCCGGTGTCTCTTCAGTCTTCAGACGGCCTTGCTTGCCTTTGATTTCCGGGGTGAAAGGGTGTTGTGTCGGAGGTCACCGGTGAGGTCACCCTTTCTGCTCGAGCAAGTCGGGTCGATGTGTGGCGTAACCCCGGGTTACGGATGAGAGAAGCGACCGGAGAGCTCACTGCGCATTCCTGCTTCCAGAGGTCCTGCGTCGCCCGGGCAACAACAACAGCGAGTCATTTAGGGGACGTTCATTTCTGGCACGGTCACGCCCCCTCCCCAGAATTACACACACAAACACGTAAATACGGGGCGTTGAGGAGACACGGCCATTTTTAGCCGTTTTTATGGTTTTTCGGAACTATTTTCCGACAGGTGTGACCGTGTGATATTTATACCGTCTGTGATGTTATATCGAGTGGGATTTGTTGTTGTGCAACTAAATTATAGATGTCATGTTGCATTACACAGTCTCTCTGTGTCTTTGTTTCTGGTTTGACCTGAGCGGTTGAGTGGCTATTAAATAAACCGGGAACCGCTGATGAAAAATGATATGACCTAATGTGATAATGTCATATTTTTCGTATATTTCGTACCTGTCATTTTGCAGACTCTCTAATCGTAGCGATTTGCAGTAGTATATAACGTCGGTGTTTATATCAAGAATATGCTAGTGTTTCATATCACCCGGAATCAGTGAGTATAAACATCACCAAACGACCAACAATTAGCATTGTGAAAGACTACGGTGGGTTTGATGGAGGTTTATGAGCTCATGAAAGGGGTTTCAGAAGTGAAGTACAATGAACATGTGGTCGCTCCCTGCACTTGGAACTGTACTTCCCTCTACATTACATTACATTACAGGCATTTAGCAGACGCTCTTATCCAGAGCGACTTACGCAACTTTTTACATAGCATGTTTACATTGTATCCATTTATACAGCTGGATATATACTGAAGCAATTTCGGTTAAGTACCTTGCTCAAGGGTACAACGGCAGTGCCCTACCCGGGAATCGAATGTGCGACCTTTCGGTTACAAGCCCAGTTCCTTACCCACTGTGCTACACTCCGTCCTCTAGGGTTTTCAACACACTTGTTCCTGGTTATGGTTATACACTTTGTTGTACGTCGCTCTGGATAAGAGCGTCTGCCGAATGCCTGTAATGTAATGTAATGTCTGGCTGAGCGCTGTCAGGTTGGCGGATGTTAGCTGTGGGTCAAAGGGAACGCAGACATTTTGGGAATCATTACTTTATGCAGGGAGTTGTCAGAGTCTCTGGGTGATTATTAGTGCATTAAGAACACAATGTGTTCTTATGTTCTGTTGAAGGTGCTCTGACGAGTGGATGCCCCCCTGTACCTCACTGTACCCCCTGTACCTCCCCATACCCCCTGTACCCCATACCCCCCGTACCCCCCATAGCCCTTTGTACCCCTGTGTGTCTCCCATACCCCCTGTACCTCCCCTACCCCCTGTACCCCCGTGATCCCTGTACCCCCCTCCTCCTACCCCCCCTGCTGTAAGGCGGGGGGGTCATTTGGACGTGTTGTCCTGAGCGGCCGCGTGCGGCGGTGTCCTCTGCGCAGAGCGGGGGGTGCGGATAAGCCCCCATTAAGACCGGAATGGGTCGCATTTAGCCCCTGTCTGCTCGCTCGCGCGAAGCCGGCCTTCTTTCCAGCGCACCCCCCTAACCCCCACCCCCCACCCCCCTCTCCGCCCCCCACATCCCTAACTATAGCCGCCGCCTCCGCGGCCGCGACAGCCAATCATCTGAAGTATTCCACTACAGAACCCGGGGCGGTAATGAATGGGAGAGGCTTCGGTTGGCACGCGGGGGGAATGGCAGCGAATAGGAAGCGGGGGGGTGGGGGGGGCTCTCGTGCGATTCGGCCGCGGAACAAAGGGCCGCTCGGCGCCGAGAGGACAGCGCGCCGAGCCTCGGCCCTCCTGACGCCGGACGCCGAACGCAGCGGGAGTTCGGCGCGAAGCGCGTCACTGCGCCCGAACGGGCCACCGCCGCCCGCAGGCGTGACGTTCGCGTGCGCGCGGTCCACACGTGCGTGCGGACGTGTCTGACGGCCTCCGGGTCATTCCATCCCCCCCCCCCCACCCCACCCCACCCTCTACCGAACCCCTTCATCGTGAGGACCGTGGAGCGTTTGTGAGTTAGCTGGACCCTGAGTCGGTACGCGCGCCGTCGGAGTCGAACGGCGGCCTGACGCCGAGCGCGTTTCGGAACGCGGTCTCCCGGCGCCGCTGCGTGTTTGCTTAACCCGTTAATGCCCAGATTGTTTCCCCAGAGATTTCTTACATGTAATCATTTGCACACACACAAAAAGCAAAAGCACAGATGGACAAACAGTGGTTAGAGACTTTGGCTACTTTAGTTGCCCGCAGGCTTAAATGGGTTTTAATCAGGCTCGTGTGTGCGGACGGCACTGGGGTTTGCATCATTACTCCTGATTGGAGGAGAGCCGTGATGATGTCACACGAGAGCTTTTACCGTAATAAGCCCCAGCCCTGTCACTCTCAATCATGTCTGAGGTGCAGCGGTGAGTTTGGGGGCTCGGTTCGGAGAAGAGGTGCGAGAGGGAAACAAGAAAGGGGGGGGGGCGGGTTGATATTTGGGGTCAGGCACGTGGGGGGGGGGGCAGGCAGGGGCCCGGTGCCCTCCTGCCTGCTCAGGTGCTGCCGTCCTCTCGTCCCCTAGAGGGGACGGGGCGGGTCCGTTTCGCGGCCGTGTACGCGCGGGTCGGCTCTCCCACAATGCCATTCCCTCTGGGAAGCAGGGTGGAAAGTTTGCTTTAGCACCCGGGGGGGAGGG
Source organism: Anguilla rostrata (assembly GCF_018555375.3). Classification (NCBI taxonomy): domain Eukaryota; kingdom Metazoa; phylum Chordata; class Actinopteri; order Anguilliformes; family Anguillidae; genus Anguilla; species Anguilla rostrata. Next base: position 15,676,875 of record NC_057949.1, on the reverse strand, counting down.
GGTGGGGGGATGAAAGCTCCGCGGGCTCTGGGGGTGGGGGGGCATGCGGGGGGTAGGGGGCCTGCGGGGGTGGGTGGGGGGGGGGGGGTGCTTGGTGCTTGTGTTCCTTTATCCCTCCGGCCAGCCTGGACTCAGCTGTGTGTCCCTCTCTGCACTGTGCTGGGGCACGAGCCAGTGCTGTCTGCAGCCGGATTACCTGAGCAGCACCCCCCACCCCCCTGTGTGTGTGTCTGTGTGTGTGTGTGTGAGAGAGTGTGTGAGAGTCTGTGTGCGCGTGTGTGTGTGTGTGTGTGTGTGTACATGTGCGTGTTTGTCTGTGTGTGTGTGTCTGTGTCTGTGTGTGTGCGTGTGCGTGTGTGTGTGTCTGTGTGTGTGTGTGTGTGAGAGAGTGTGTGAGATTCTGTGTGCGTGTGTGTGTGTGTGTGTGTATGTACATGTGCGTGTTTGTCTGTGTGTGTGTGTCTGTGTGTGTGTGTGTGTGTGTGTCTGTGCGTGTATGTGTGTGAGAGAGAGAGTGTGTGAGAGTCTGTGTGCGTGTGTGTGTGTGTGTGTGTGTGTGTGAGAGAGTCTGTGTGTGTGCGTGTGTGTGTGTGAGAGAGAGTGTGTGAGAGTCTGTGTGTGCGTGTGTGTGTGTGTATGTGTGAGAGAGTGTGTGAGAGTCTGTGTGTGTGTGTGTGAGAGAGAGAGTGTGTGTGCGCATGTGTGTGTGTGTGGTACAGAAGGATTACAGAAGTATTGATTCAATTTGAAATGTTTCTGCTCTCGCGGCTGAAGGCAGGCGGGGGGCACAGGTTATAAATACATGAACGCAGGAACATATTTTCCCAGTGGAAGAGATGACTGGCGTGCCTTTCCCGGAGGTCCGCGTGCCGGGTCTTCATTTATCCCGCTGTCCGTTTGATGCTGGCTTTAGCGGCCTTCAGGAGAGGTTCCTGTGCGTCACCGTTCCCCACACGCTCCCCATCCAGCCCCCGCCTGCCAATCACACGCTGCTCCACCCACAGACAGCGTCACCGTCCCCTGCGCACGTCCGAAACGAACCCTTTTGGCGGTCGGCGGGTCTGCCGCCGTTCGACTCGAACGTGAACTCTGTAAATCAGCCGCGAGGTTTCAGATTCGCTCGGTTTATCGAACGTTTCGGTTGAGGATCGGTCGTTAAGGGTGAAGACGCCGTCTGCTGGTTGCGCCGCCCACCGTCTCTGTCAGGGGGTCACACCTGGGCGGACACAGACGCTGAGGTGTCAGATTAAACGATGGGTCCGGGGTTCTCATGGCGACACAGGCGAAAGACTGCCGTTCGGTTTAGAGAAGCAGCGGGGACCGACCGCACGCCGCCACTGGCCCAGATGTGCGTGAGCTGCAGTACCTGCTCCGTCCACCAGAGGCTGACAAACGCTCACGGCGGGGGCTCGTCCGCCGCGGCCGCCGTGTTTAGCGATCGGCGGCTAGCTGTGGCCGGGCCGCGCGTTTCGGACGCTCCTCTCCGCGTGGTCCCAGCGGGTCGGCCCAAACGCCGTCAAAGCATTCCTCTGCCTCCTTTTTTTCTTCGAAGGGCTTCCCGAAACGGCGAGTGCCGCGCGTGTGGTCGGCTGATTCGGAGAAGCCAGCGTTTCTCCGGTTGGCCTCGTTCCCCGCGGTTCGGGCGTTCCAGGGTTCACTTCTGTTGTTGTTTGTGATTTTCGCGGAGCTCGTGTGGTCACAGTCACGTCACGGTCACACCGCGGTCACGTCGTGGTCACGTCTGGAACGTGCCGAGCAGGTGGACCGCGGTCTTTTCGGGAAAGGGTGCGGCGAGGGTGGGCTTTGAACGCCTGTGCCTCCCGTTGCGCGCGAGGGGGTCCGGAGAGAGGGAAAATGGCGGAGCGTTCGTCGCCGTAGACAACAGGCCGCGATCGGCGGGAGCCTCGTCCTATCTGAGTGGGGCGGTTGAGCGGTCATTGCCAGTAGAGGGCGCCACCGTGGCCCCAGCGCATCCGCTCCGTACAGAACAGCGGGTTTGAGCTCCTGCCTGATCTTCAAGGTCCTAACCCGTCCTGTAGGGGGCGCTCGTCCTAAACCCATCCTGCAGGCTATGCAGCAGCGATGTGTGCTGTGGAGGGGAGGGGCATCGTGGGAGCAGTGATGTGTGCTGTATAGGGGGAGGGGCATTGTGGGAGCAGTGGTGTATGATGTGGAGGAGGAGGAGCTATGCTGTGGAGGGGTAGGGGCTATGCTGTGGAGGGGGAGGGCCTTTGTGGGATCAGTGATGTGTGCTGTATAGGGGGAGGGGCTATGCTGGGGCCAGGGATGTGTTTTGTGGAGGTGATGTGCCTTGAGTTCCCTAAGAGGGAGTGAAAGGTAGTTGAACCCCCGCCTCGTTTCCCCTGAACTCCCCAGACCCAGCGCGCGCCGGGGTCGCGGGGTCAGCGCTGTCCTGCCCCCCAGGGCCCCCCAGCGCTCCGCCCGCCCCCCCCCCCCAGTCAGAACCGTAAATACTTTGGCGTTTGGAGCTAGCCGCCGCGGGGAAGCTGCTGGAATGCCAGGCAGCTGCGTGCAGTCGGCCTTTTGAAGCTCACTCCAGCGTGCGGTCACGCCGGAGGGCCGCGTGGTGTGTGTTCAGCGCCGGTGTGTGTGTGTGTGTGTGTGTGTTCAGCATCGGTGTGTGTGTGTTCAGTGTCAGTGTCGTGTGTGTGTGTGTGTTCAGCATCGGTGTGTGTGTGTTCAGTGTCAGTGTGTGTGTGTGTGTGTGTGTGTGTTCAGCATCGGTGTGTGTGTATTCAGGGTCGGTGTGTGTGTGTGTGTTCAGTGTCGGTGTGTGTGTGTGTGTTCAGTGTCAGTGTGTGTGTGTGTTTTAGCATCGGTGTGTGTGTGTTCAGTGTCGGTGTGTGTGTGTGTGTTCAGTGTCGGTGTGTGTGTGTTCAGTGTCGGTGTGTGTGTGTTCAGTGTCGGTGTGTGTGTGTTCAGTGTCGGTGTGAGGTCGGGACCGCTCAAGCGTTCAGGGTGACTTTCGCTCCAAGCAGCCAGGGCACCACTTTTCCTCTGGGGGCAAGCTCTACAGACGTACACACACTCTACAGACGTACGCACACTCTACAGACGTACACACACTCTACAGACGTACACAAGCTCTACAGACGTACACACACTCTACAGACGTACACAAGCTCTACAGACGTACACAAGCTCTACAGACGTACGCACACTCTACAGACGTACACACACTCTACAGACGTACACACACTCTACAGACGTACACAAGCTCTACAGACGTACGCACACTCTACAGACGTACACAAGCTCTACAGACATACACACACTCTACAGACGTACACAAGCTCTACAGACGTACGCACACTCTACAGACGTACACACACTCTACAGACGTACACAAGCTCTACAGACGTACGCACACTCTACAGACGTACGCACACTCTACAGACGTACAGAAGCTCTACAGACGTACACACACTCTACAGACGTACACAAGCTCTACAGACGTACACAAGCTCTACAGACGTACGCACACTCTACAGACGTACACAAGCTCTACAGACGTACGCACACTCTACAGACATACACACACTCTACAGACATACACAAGCTCTACAGACGTACACAAGCTCTACAGACGTACGCACACTCTACAGACATACACACACTCTACAGACATACACAAGCTCTACAGACGTACACAAGCTCTACAGACGTACACACACTCTACAGACGTACGCACACTCTACAGACGTACACAAGCTCTACAGACGTACACAAGCTCTACAGACGTACACAAGCTCTACAGACGTACGCACACTCTACAGACGTACACAAGCTCTACAGACGTACACACACTCTACAGACGTACACAAGCTCTACAGACGTACACACACTCTACAGACGTACACAAGCTCTACAGACGTACGCACACTCTACAGACGTACGCACACTCTACAGACGTACACAAGCTCTACAGACGTACACAAGCTCTACAGACATACACACACTCTACAGACGTACAGAAGCTCTACAGACATACACAAGCTCTACAGACATACACACACTCTACAGACGTGCACAAGCTCTACAGACGTACACAAGCTCTACAGACGTACACAAGCTCTACAGACGTACGCACACTCTACAGACGTACGCACACTCTACAGACGTACACACACTCTACAGACGTACACAAGCTCTACAGACGTACACAAGCTCTACAGACGTACGCACACTCTACAGACGTACACAAGCTCTACAGACGTACACACACTCTACAGACGTACACAAGCTCTACAGACGTACACAAGCTCTACAGACATACACACACTCTACAGACGTACACAAGCTCTACAGACGTACACACACTCTACAGACGTACACAAGCTCTACAGACGTACACAAGCTCTACAGACGTACACACACTCTACAGACTACACAGCTCTACAGACTACACACACTCTACAGACGTACACAAGCTCTACAGACGTGCACAAGCTCTACAGACGTACACACAGCTCTACAGACGTACACAAGCTCTACAGACGTACACAAGCTCTACAGACGTACACACACTCTACAGACGTACACAAGCTCTACAGACGTACACAAGCTCTACAGACGTACACAAGCTCTACAGACATACACACACTCTACAGACGTACGCACACTCTACAGACGTACACAAGCTCTACAGACGTACACACACTCTACAGACGTACACAAGCTCTACAGACGTACACAAGCTCTACAGACGTACACAAGCTCTACAGACGTACGCACACTCTACAGACGTACACAAGCTCTACAGACGTACGCACACTCTACAGACGTACACAAGCTCTACAGACGTACGCACACTCTACAGACGTACACAAGCTCTACAGACGTACACAAGCTCTACAGACGTACACACACTCTACAGACGTACACAAGCTCTACAGACGTACACAAGCTCTACAGACGTACGCACACTCTACAGACGTACACAAGCTCTACAGACGTACGCACACTCTACAGACGTACACAAGCTCTACAGACATACGCACACTCTACAGACGTACACAAGCTCTACAGACGTGCACAAGCTCTACAGACATACACACACTCTACAGACGTACGCACACTCTACAGACGTACACAAGCTCTACAGACATACACACACTCTACAGACGTACACAAGCTCTACAGACGTACGCACACTCTACAGTTACGATGACAAGCAGCGTAGATATGATGACGTTTATACGACCCCTTATCTTCTTATATTGTGTCACGGCACTAAAGCTAATTAGTGTTTCAAATGTTTTGCATATACTTAGCAAATGAAATAAAATGTAAAACTAAAGACAATTTCCTGTTTAAATGTTTCATTACTGTAGTACACTTCAGTGCCCCAGTGAGTTTTACCGGAAGCACTGGATGGGGTGACCTTGTGGGGCAGTTTGTGCAGGGTGACCTTAAAGGGCTGTTGGTAGGGCAGCTGACTCTCGTGCCCATAATTTGAATCCCGAGGACAAGGGTTTGATTCCATGCCCTGACACGTTCTGTACTGTGATCCCTTCTCTATCTGTAACCCTCTCTGTACTGTGATCCCATCTCTATCTGTACCCCTCTCTGTACTGTGATCCCATCTCTATCTGTGACCCTCTCTGTACTGTGATCCCTTCTCTACCTGTGACCCTCTCTGTACTGTGATCCCATCTCTATCTGTGACCCTCTCTGTACTGTGATCCCTTCTCTATCTGTGACCCTCTCTGTACTATGATCCCATCTCTATCTGTAACCCTCTCTGTACTGTGATCCCATCTCTATCTGTGACCCTCTCTGTACTGTGGCCCCTTCTCTATCTGTAACCCTCTCTGTACTGTGATCCCATCTCTATCTGTGACCCTCTCTGTACTGTGATCCCATCTCTATCTGTACCCCTCTCTGTACTGTGATCCCATCTCTATCTGTACCCCTCTCTGTACTGTGATCCCATCTCTATCTGCGACCCTCTCTGTACTGTGACCCCTTCTCTATCTGTAACCCTCTCTGTACTGTGACCCCTTCTCTATCTGTAACCCTCTCTGTACTGTGATCCCATCTCTATCTGTACCCCTCTCTGTACTGTGATCCCATCTCTATCTGTGACCCTCTCTGTACTGTGATCCCATCTCTATCTGTAACCCTCTCTGTACTGTGACCCCTTCTCTATCTGTAACCCTCTCTGTACTGTGACCCCTTCTCTATCTGTAACCCTCTCTGTACTGTGATCCCATCTCTATCTGTACCCCTCTCTGTCTGTTGAAAATGCGTAGCGATGCTGGGCCCTCCCCTTTCGGGGGGTTGCTGGGTGGCGCATCCTGATAAGATGCTGTGTTCGTGGCACGGTGTCCTGCAGTCCCAAATGGTGGTGCGTAAGAGTGTGTGGCAGCTCCCAGGGAGGGAGGGAGGGTGGGAGGGGTGCGGTTGGCAGGGTTTTATCCCCGCGCGAGCGCCTCCTCTGTTTTGACGGGCACTTTAACCGGCGGTCTTTCCTACCGCGGCCGCACGCGAAGCGTGACTCTCCGGTGATGTGCTTGGCAGAGCGGAGCGGAGAGAGAGGCCAAACGGGGGGGGGGGGGGAGGAAAAACACCGAATCTGCATTAAAACTGTGTCGCCGGCTTTCAAAAACCAAAGAAATCATTTTTTTAAAAAAGCTTCGGAATATTAAAAGCAAACAGCGGCTCCCGGTCTAAGCTCATGACTCAGCTCTGAGAAATGCCTCCTCTCAGCCCTCTCACTCACAGAGGAGCGAAGAGCATCAATAAGGGCACGAGGGTCGGAGTCGCTCCGCAAGCCGGCACCGCGCTCCACTCGCTCTCCACTTGCGCTCCACCCGCGCTCCACCCTCTCTCCACTCCACTTACGCTCCACCCGCGCTCCACCCTCTCTCCGCCCGCGCTCCACCCGTGCTCCACCCGCTCTCCACGCTCTCTCCGCCCCTGCCCCTCCCTCCAGGTAACCGCGAGCCCCGCCCGTCGGCAGCGCGCTGAAAGTGCGAAATACGCCCGTCCCGTTCGAGATCGCGTCGGACCGCTAGCGTCGAAAGCGCGATCGGGCCGCCTCTCTCAGGACGGCTCATGCACCTCAGTGCGACTGCCAGCGCGCTTTGATCTAAAACAGAAAACAGGGTCCAGGTTAGACTACGCGGTCGCTCCCTGCGCTTGGAACTGTACTTCCCTCTAAGGGTTTTCAACACACTTGTCACTGGTTACAGTTATACACTTCGTTGTATATGGCTCTGGATAAGAGCATTTGCCTGTTATGTAATGTAATGTAGAAAAGGCTTGAAGGAAACTGAGCAGGAAGGTGTACCAGAAGCAGCAGGAAGCTTTAAGAACCGGAGAACAGAACTAGACCGCCACCTCCCGCCCCCCCTCCTTCGCCGATTTTTTCTGTTTTGGAGTTGAACCCAAGCCTAAACCCCAAAATATGGTGCGGACCTCAACAACACCACAACACCTGAGCCAATCACACAACACAGACATCACAATACCTGAGCCAATCATAGAACACAGACATCACAACACCTGAGCCAATCACACAACACCGACATCACAACACCTGAGCCAATCACACAACACCGCCATCACGACACCTGAGCCAATTACAAAAACACAGACATCGCAACACCCAAAGAAACATGAGGGTCACAAACCCTCGACACCCAGAGGTGTGAATCTTGACTAGAGCTGTAAAGTTGTTTTGTGAAACCCGTCTGCGTCCTCGTGCGGAACTGTTTCTGTTTCAGAGCGATTTCGGCCGGGTCGAACCCTTGACTGACGCTTCAGAGCGCCCCTGCTCAGTTTTTCCAGCTTGTGTGCGAGCGCAATCCCACATTCGACCACAAACGGGGGGGTTCGTGTTTGCTTAAAAATCTGCTTGCCATTAAGCCCTGATGAAGGCTGCTCACCCGCCAAATCTTGTTTTTAAACATGGAATAATAAATGAAGATTAAACGAGCGAGTGAGTATTTTTTAAACATATTTTTAGGAGTTGCTTAAATGTGGCCCTGAGCGCATTTTCTTTGCACTGCTGCCAAAACCTTTAGCGACTTTATATCAAAACAGAGCCTAGCGACAAATCTGGAGACTTTCTGAACAGCTTCCTCGGGAGAACAGTGACCAGCACAGCTCGGCCGCTCGCTGATTACGGAGTGCACAGAGGACAAAATGTCCCCCAATGAGTCACAGGTTTTCTCATGCAAATGAGCGCGTAAGTGACATCACGAATATATAAATCAGCGTATTACACCATCGTGTGCTTCTCAGGACTTTTTGAGCGCGCGTTGGCTTCTTTCCATGGGGAAAAAAAAAGGTTAGCAGCGCTGTCCCGATCTGCTCTGTATCTGTGTTGACTGGCTTCGTAGGGGGGACCCCAGCAGGGCGTGGAATGCGAGCGTGAATCTTAGGGACTCGATGGTGCTCCGGGCTCCCTCTGTCCTGCTCGAAAGAGTGGATCGTAATCGCTGAGGGAATCCGGAATGATGATTCAGCTGTTTTAAATTCATTTCATGCACATCTCCGCGGTGACTCATGTTTTCAAGTGTAAAAAAAGAAAGCATTCAAACGCAATGGCTTTTCGCAGAGCTGTCTGATCACGCTCTGTGTGGTTTAATTGGCTCATCGACCCTGTGCGAGCTATGAAAGGAACGAGGCAAAGTTGGCAAAGGTAAAGTTGAAAAGGCTGAGTTAAAATAAGGATAAATCATTAGTAATAATTATGAGTAATATACAGTATACAGTATGTGTATATATGCAGTATATACAGTATATATGCAGTGTATATACAGTAGAAAATGAGCTTAAAGTTTGGACTGTTATCTTTAATATGAGGGCATTTACATCCATATCAGGTCAACTTGATCTGTGTAAGAATTGCACACCTTTGTATACATAGTTCCCTCATTTTAGGCATTGACTGTATATAAATGTATAGGCATTTTAGGCATTGGCTGTATATAAATATATAGGCATTTTAGGCATTGACTGTATGTAAATGTATACGCATTTTAGGCATTGACTGTATATAAATGGATGATTAGACGTCGCTATTATTCACAAAATGGTGTCTTCAACACAGTTCTCATCTCCTGTCATCTGTGCTCTTACATTAAGTCTCATCGGAACTTCCGAAGCTGCTCAGTCACAGGAGCTGTGATGCATGACAGGCGTAACCCCCCCCCCCCCCGCTCCGTTTAACCTGTGGCCACGCCTCCTCCTTGTCCCATCATCAAACGGTGCGACTAAAACACAAAACAAAAATGTCTGGAATTCCGTCACAGAGAAAAAAGTGAGCGCAAGCTCTCCAAAGTGGCGAAGAGCTGCTCAGCGTCATGGCAACCGTCGTCAAGGGCCGGGAGGGAGGACTGTAGGTAACGTTCTGTTCCGACTCCCCCCTCCCAGTCTGGTTCCCCTTTTCATTACTGCCTGATGTAACCCTCCCCCCCGCCCCCCCCCCCGTCTGTGAGACAGTCCTGCGGAGGCAGCGGTGTTGGCGATTGTTATGCAATATTAGTAAATATAACTACCATTAGTGAGCTAACAAGAGTTTATTCCTTACTGATATTTATTTATTTATTTGATGTGTCCATCAATTGGTCAACCACAGAAAAACTGTCCAGCATCAGTGGGATGGCGTTGCGTAGATCTGCTCATTTTGTTCAGTGGAGGAGGCGCAGTGCTCAGCGTGGCGAGGATCCTGCTCCCCCTTCCCGAGTTTCGGTCGGCAATATGTTTTTTCATTTTGACCTAAATGACTGCTTAGCTGTGGAGTGTGAACTATGATAGAACATTCAACGTCATAGCCGTGGCATACATTTATTATACTGTCGCTATTAACCAATCGGAATGCGAGATTTTCCCTGTTTGCTCTGTTTTTTAAACACAATCTCTCACACAAAGAAAATCACACAGACACACACATGCACACAGTACAAACATGCGTGCTGACACACACACACACACACACACACAAACACTAATGAATGTATCCTGTGACACTGTGCAGGATACAATGTCATTCTTTATTTATGTATAAATATATATATATATATATATACATATATATTCTGTGTACGTATGTGCACATTCAAAAATAAATACAGTTCATGTGTACATAAATACACAGTATGGGTGTGTTTGTGTGTAAAGCAGTGCGTAAATTGTTTCAGTTGCGTTGGGTAAATTAGCAGCACAAGGTGGTCTCACGCCTGATGCAGCTGGCATGGCCCTTGACGTGTTTCGGTTGGCGGCCATTTTGGACCAATTCAGAAACTCACCTTTGTTTTTCCTTCCGTCCCGAAAAACCACAATATTTTTTCAATACTTTAGAAAAAAAAAAAATTGAATTTAAAAAAAAACAAAAACCCCAAGCCTGTATTTTGGTCCAGAACGCCACAGAAGATGGAAAGATAAATAAATAAAGAGAGAGAGAGAGCAGGAAGCCCATTTTTCATGCAGAGACGTCGGGCCGCAGTCAGCGCAAATGGCTGCCCGACCACAAGAACGGAGACCGTCTCCCGGTGCTGAACTGACTCTGCTGAGTAAGGGGGGGGGGGTTGCTGTTTGGGGAGCGTGTGGGGTAAGGGGGGGAAGGTGCGGTAGAGAGATTCATTCATAATTTCCTTTTTTTCGAAAACAAGTCCCGGAGCAGCCGGGCCAAACCTCCCCGGGCGAATCAGCGCTCGCCGTAAACAACTCACAAAACAGTCGGTGGCGCCGCCGGGCCCCCGGCGCGGACGCCCCGCCAGCGAGCCGCCGCGCGGACGGAATGCGGAGGAGGAGGAAAAAAAAAACAAAAGCCAGAAGAAGAAGAAGAAGTAGAATGGAGAAAAAAAGGAGAGGTCGTTACAAGATCTGAAAAAAAAAAAAAAAGAGAAGGGTTGAATCTGCCGGAGCCGTCGTAGAGCGAGACCCCGCCTCCTCTTGGAGGGCCGCCTGGAGAAGGCCGCTCGTCGCCGTGCGCGAACGCCAGCCAGCGGGGCCCCTCCCACCACCGCAGCGGCAAGCCCGCCCGCGAGGGACGGAGAGGCGTGGAACTCCCCCTCGCTCTCGTACAGAACGCACCCCAGCTAACCGCTGTCCCGCCCTCCCGCCCTCCCTCCTGACCAGCGGCGTTTTGGCGGGTTTTTGAAGGCGCGCGCCTGCCGCTTGACACGGAGGTAAAAGATATCCAAATCAGATCGCCTTTGACCTTTTTGCAGACGTTCGACTCTTCCTCTTGCCCGAATCTCCCTTTTGTAGACCTCGTAGTTTACAGCGCCTGTTACTTTTTTTTTTCTAAATGCAGAAGTACCTCCCGTCTGAGTTGATGTCACTGAAACGCGGCAACGGCAGAGCTTGTGTTTGCTCGTCTGCGGAAAGTTCCAAACCCAACCTGCTGTATGGAACTGCGACGGCATCGATCACTGCTTGTTTAGCTTTCAGAGCGACAATTCCAGCATGTAATACACACTGCGCGAGTCTCTTTCAAACAGAAATTGATAAATCCACACGTCGGATAATTTTGTCTGCTGTGAAGGTTTGCTCCCCAAAATGTGAAATGCAACTCGTAATTAACAGTTCTGGAAGAATTACTGTAACCAAAGCCTTTTAAAGATAATGACCGTCCCAAAGATCTCTTTAATTGAGGAGCTTACTGAGTCTTAGGTTTTGTACCGTGTCCAAATTTGGGAAACACGCCATATTGGAGGATGTGGGTGAACTGCTTCCTGTTCTGTTGGCTACGTCTGAAAACGTTTTTCCCACAATGTGAAAAGCATATTGTGGGTCACATCAGGCATCATAAAATGCCCCAAAAACATTTCAATGAATCTGTACAATTAACAGGACATCTGATTGTGCGCTATACTTATTCAATTATTTACTTTATTAAACAAACATGAAAATTGATCGAAACAAAACATACCTCGCTATAATACGTACATGTTTAATAGTTTTAGGAGCGACACTAATGCCAGGAAGTGAGACTATCCCACCTGACTGACAATCAATATGCATGCAAAGAACGAAATATCTTAAATATCCTATCCTGTTGCAAATGGCAAACAAGGCACTGGCTATGTGCGACTTGTCAACAATAGTACCGGTGTCCTTCCTCTTCCTGGTACAGGCATTCTTTCTCCATCAAGCTCTGCGCCACTACACCACAGACTCTGCTCAGCAGCAGAGAGGTGTTGTTCTTTGAGCCAGAAACCACTTCCGAAAAGTTATGCTCCTTGGCCATCATCGCTGGAGTTGAAGACGTACAGTGCCGCACCATACAGTAACCTGAACATTCCCCCTGCTTCTCTGAGCCAGCCGTTCCTTCATGAGAAGGAAAGGCAGGAGTAAATTAATCTCTCGTCCAGGAGCAGCTATCTGCAGGGTCTACCTGTTCCCCCCTTTTTCCGCATACACATCCAGGGTTTGTCAGCCCTACCCCCCCCCCCTCCCCCGGCCGAGCTGGCCCAGTGAGTCGTGCCTTGAAGGGGGGGGGAGGGGGGGCTTGTCCGGGATGCTCCGGCACCTTCCGCCACCCTCAGGGAGTCGGCGGTCCAGACAGGAAGGAGTCAGCCCCTGCTTTTTTGGGGCTGTGCGTCGCGCAAATTTTGGCCCGTTCCCATCGCCGCCGTCTCTCTCTCTCTCTCTCTGTCTCTCTCTCTCTCTCTCTCTCTCTCTCTGTCTCTCTCTCACTCACACACACATCCACACCGCTGGAAAAGATTACTTCGGCGGCCAAGACCTTGCATAACACTCGGCCCGGCTAGCCCGGGCGCTAGCGGGGGCCGGGGGCCGGGGGGGGAACTGCGGTCCAAAGAGCTCCGGAATTCACCTCCGGCTCCAGCGCCCCGAGGCTGCCGCGCGCCCCCAAAATACGCCCCCCTCCCCCCGCCGCCCCCGTCTCCTCCGCCCCAGGACCTGGCTGTCTGACTTCCATACAGTCCCGCTGGCTGTCTGACTTCCATACAGTCCCACTGGCCGTCTGACTTCCATACAGTCCCACTGGCCGTCTGACTTCCATACAGTCCCGCTGGCTGTCTGACTTCCATACAGTCCCGCTGGCTGTCTGACTTCCATACAGTCCCGCTGGCTGTCTGACTTCCATACAGTCCCGCTGGCTGTCTGACTTCCATACAGTCCCGCTGGCTGTCTGACTTCCATACAGTCCTACTGGCTGTCTGACTTCCATACAGTCCCGCTGGCTGTCTGACTTCCATACAGTCCCGCTGGCTGTCTGACTTCCATACAGTCCCGCTGGCTGTCTGACTTCCATACAGTCCTACTGGCTGTCTGACTTCCATACAGTCCGCTGGCTGTCTGACTTCCATACAGTCCCGCTGGCTGTCTGACTTCCATACAGTCCCGCTGGCTGTCTGACTTCCATACAGTCCCGCTGGCTGTCTGACTTCCATACAGTCCCGCTGGCTGTCTGACTTCCATACAGTCCCGCTGGCTGTCTGACTTCCATACAGTCCCGCTGGCTGTCTGACTTCCATACAGTCCCGCTGGCTGTCTGACTTCCATACAGTCCCGCTGGCTGTCTGACTTCCATACAGTCCCGCTGGCTGTCTGACTTCCATACAGTCCCGCTGGCTGTCTGACTTCCATACAGTCCCGCTGGCTGTCTGACTTCCATACAGTCCCGCTGGCTGTCTTGCTGTGACTTCCATACAGTCCCGCTGGCCGTCTGACTTCCATACAGTCCCGCTGGCCGTCTGACTTCCATACAGTCCCGCTGGCTGTCTGACTTCCATACAGTCCCGCTGGCCGTCTGACTTCCATACAGTCCCGCTGGCCGTCTGACTTCCATACAGTCCCGCTGGCTGTCTGACTTCCATACAGTCCCGCTGGCCGTCTGACTTCCATACAGTCCCGCTGGCCGTCTGACTTCCATACAGTCCCGCTGGCTCTCTGACTTCCATACAGTCCCGCTGGCTGTCTGACTTCCATACAGTCCCGCTGGCTGTCTGACTTCCATACAGTCCCGCTGGCTGTCTGACTTCCATACAGTCCCGCTGGCTGTCTGACTTCCATACAGTCCCGCTGGCTGTCTGACTTCCATACAGTCCCGCTGGCCGTCTTGCAGAATGACTACACATTAACAGCGGCCCTTTCCCCATTAAAAGACCCCGTCGGTGTGTTTCGTGGCTGATTTCCTGATGGATATCCGCGTGACTTACAGTACATGATTCATATTTCGCTCATTGTCCCTGTGAACAGATGGATGTTTGCTGAAGAGATTCAGGTTTCATATCCTGCTCACGATGACGGGAGCTCTTCTCTTGTGACTCTTGTGCTCATACACTACACACACGTTCTGCTCATACACTACACATGTTCTGCTCATACACTACACACGCTCTGCTCATACAATACACACGCTCTCTTCATACAATACACACGCTCTCTTCATACAATACACACACTCTCTTCATACACTACACACACTCTATTCATACACTACACACATTCTGCTCATACAATACACACGCTCTCTTCATACAATAAACACTCTGCTCATACAATACACACGCTCTCTTCATAGACTCCACACATGTTCTTCTCATACACTACACATGTTCTGCTCATACACTACACACGCTCTGCTCATACAATACACACGCTCTCTTCATACAATACACACGCTCTCTTCATACAATACACACACTCTCTTCATACACTACACACACTCTATTCATACACTACACACATTCTGCTCATACAATACACACGCTCTCTTCATACAATAAACACTCTGCTCATACAATACACACGCTCTCTTCATAGACTCCACACATGTTCTGCTCATACACTACACACACTCTGCTCATGCAATACACATGCTCTGCTCATACAATACACACGCTCTGTTCATGCACTGTTCTGCAGTGTGTTCTTCACTGACTTTTTCCTGCCACAATATTTCTTTTCCATTTCACAGACATTCACTCTCTTTACCCCGCTATTACACTTTATCATGTCGTATGAAAGCCGTTTCATTTCCTCTGTCCCCTTTCAGTCCAGCCGGTACTCAGGCTGTAATGCTTTGTAGTGCTGAGTGCCGAGATGGGAAGAGATTGTGTTTCAGCTCCAAACATTTGCCTGCATTTCGTCTGCTCACATGTTTGCCCAGTCTGGTTCATTCACAACGGGCTGTTAGTCCACGAGCTTCATGGAGATTGGATGTTCTAGCAGTGGTGTGTACAGTATATAGATATGAGAGACCCCTTTCCTTAACTACCATCTGAGTACATTGATGATAATAATCATAATCAGCTGAAACAAAAATCTGGATAAATGAAAAGACCGTTATATTGCTCAGGGAATTTACAAAATATTGCATGAAAAATCTCTGTTTTCATTATATCTAATTATGTTTCAATATCTAGTAATCCATCACATCGGGATAAGGACTTATTCCTGGTCAGGGTTGTAGGGGTTGGGCTGGAAATGCACGCGGACACAAGGAGAACATGCAGACTCCACCCTGAAAGGCCCCGGCCTGGGACTCAAACCAGGGACGTTCCTGCTGTGAGGCGACAGCGCTTTTCACTGATCGATAATTAAGTAATCTTGCCGCACTGTGGCAATACTGCATTCCGAATGTGGCCTGAGGTTTCCGTTTTTTTTGCCGTTAATCCCCCGTTTTCGAACGGCCAAACTGCAGCGGTGCACAGACGGCGGTTAAGCGTTGGGGATTCGCTGATTTCTCTTCCCACATGTGCGACATATCGGGCTCAGGTTTCCGCGGTCAAGTTTTACGCTGCCGGCCCGCGACGTGGCGTTAGACGTGACAGGCTATGAATCTGTTCCGTCCGCTCCGGTCCGTCCCCCTGCGTGTTCTCTGTTCCGTCCGCTCCGGTCCGTCCCCCTGCGTGTTCTCTGTTCCGTCCGCTCCGGTCCGTCCCCCTGCGTGTTCTCTGTTCCGTCCGCTCCGGTCCGTCCCACTGCGTGTTCTCTGTTCCGTCCGCTCCGGTCCGTCCCCCTGCGTGTTCTCTGTTCCGTCCGCTCCGGTCCGTCCCCTGCGTGTTCTCTGTTCCGTCCGCTCCGGTCCGTCCCCCTGCGTGTTCTCTGTTCCGTCCGCTCCGGTCCGTCCCCCTGCGTGTTCCCTGTTCCGTCCGCTCCGGTCCGTCCCCCTGCGTGTTCCCTGTTCCGTCCGCTCCGGTCCGTCCCCCTGCGTGTTCTCTGTTCCGTTCGCTCCGGTCCGTCCCCTGCGTGTCTCTGTTCCGTCCGCTCCGTCCGACCCCTGCGTGTTCTCTGTTCCGTCCGCTCCGGTCCGTCCCCCTGCGTGTTCTCTGTTCCGTCCGCTCCGGTCCGTCCCCCTGCGTGTTCTCTGTTCCGTCCGCTCCGGTCCGTCCCCCTGTTGTTTTCTGCTGTCGCGGCGAAGGATGTTCCCGTAACACGCCGCGTCGCTTCCGCGAGCGGAGCACACGCCGCCCTCGGGTCGCAGTTGTTGGTGTTTTTGTTTGTGTTCGGGTGAACGGAATGCCTCCTCTCCCAGGACTCCGGTGGGATTCAGCAGAAGATGGAACCCGTTCAGAAGAGCGTCAGATAGTCTCACTCAGGGCTGGTCTTCCAGAGCTCAGACTCCAGCAGGCCACAGTGGGGGCAGTTAAAGGTTTAGTTGGGGTGAGGGGTTGGGGGGTTTGGTCATGGGGTATTAGGAACATATTTTGCAATTGTTCTGATTTGCGCAGTGATGAAGGCTAAGACTGGGTCATCGCTGCCGCCCCCCCCCCCCCTCCAACTTTCCCCACCTCCCCACCCCCCAAACCCACCTACCCAGAGGACTCATTGAGTCCGTTTGCCCAGCGCGGAGAGACACAGAATCGGCGTTTCGTTGAAGCATTCCACCACATCCTGTTTTTATGCATTGCATCCAGCGAAAAAATTACCCACCCCCCAGTGTTCCCCCTCCATCCCACCCAACCAGCCCCCCGACTCAAACCACATGCCCCCCCCCCACCCCCCCCCAGCAGCACTCAGCAGCAGCAGTAATATTGAGGTTTGTGTCATCCCATCATAGAGGAGCCATACGATGGAAAATGTCTCCATGGCGTCTCTCCAGTGTTTGTTTTCTCCACTGTTCCCTGGCCCTGCTGTGTCATGTGACTGACCCTGGTTAATGGGTTAGAGGTTTTTTTTTTTTGAGGGGTTGGGGGGAACACGGTGTGGTAAGGCTGTTCCCCTTGGGTCAGCAGATTTAGCTGTGTGCTCTGTCCTTTTTTGTTTGGGTTTTTTTTTTCATGGTCCTCACTCATTTCACAGTACTAGAGAATAAGTAGGAGGCTTCCAGAACTTAGACCAGATGCGATAACAGAAATGACTGAATCCAGCATTTTTATGGCAAGAAGAACACTACAGAACCAACCTGGACCAAGTACCTTTCCCTTCATTGACCGTGTGTCTTTTATTCACCCCTGTATCAAATTCCTTATGATATTATGTGTAATATTTTCAATTTTAGTGACTTAGGGCATTTGCTCATGCTGCTGTGCAGAGCCGAGGAACTGAAGCTTGCTAGCAGGCTCGAGGCAGCTGAAGCTGTTTTAAGTGACTTAGGCAGGGCTCTGAAGCTAACTAGCTGTTGCATTAGGCAGGGCTCTGAAGCTGAACTGAAGCTGTTGCATTAGGCAGGGCTCTGAAGCTGAACTGAAGCTGTTGCATTAGGCAGGGCTCTGAAGCTGAACTGAAGCTGTTGCATTAGGCAGGGCTCTGAAGCTGAACTGAAGCTGTTGTATTAGGCAGGGCTCTGAAGCTGTTGCATTAGGCAGGGCTCTGAAGCTGAGTGATGGATTAATAAGCTGTAGTAAGAGGGCAGTCTGTCAGAGAACGCCGGGAGCATCCACATCAAAGAAGGCAGCGTCTGTAGTCGCCATTAATAAATGGTAAATGGTAAATGGACTGCATTTATATAGCGCTTTTATCCAAAGCGCTTTACAATTGATGCCTCTCATTCGCCAGAGCAGTTAGGGGTTAGGGATTAGGTGTCTTGCTCAAGGACACTTCGACACGCCCAGAGCGGGGTTTGAACCGGCAACCCTCCGACTGCCAGACAATCGGTCTTACCTCCTGAGCTTACCTCCCTATAAACAGGACTGGGAAAGACTGGCTGGCTGAATAAAGGCTTACGAGAGGAAGGGAAGGGACTGCCATCACACACGAGCGTGTGTGTGTGTGTGTGTGTGTGTGTGTGTGTGTTCTCTCTATCATTACCATCCGGAACCTTCTGGAACTGTCCTCTCTATTCATCACACCTCACAGAATGACCTGACTGAGGTAAATGACAGGAGCAGAATGAGCTTACATGCCCCCTGCTTACGCAACAGGGCTGTGTCATACATACCGTATTACACCACACACACACACACACACAGCATACACACAGCATACACACACACACACACACACACAGCATACACACACACACACACACATACACACACACACACACACACTCTCTCTCACACACACACACACACACACACTCTCTCTCTCACACACACTCACACACACACACAACCCCTCCACTGGCTGGAAACAGCTCTGGCTTGGCCATCCTTTGATGTCAGCAGCTCTTAGATGGTCGGAGCTCTTTCATGTCCCGTTGGCTGATTGCAGATCGCGCCAGGAGTTCATTTATTTATTATATCCTAGTGAAATAATCTAATTACTTCTGGTTTCAGGACATCCAGTTATTTACATCAGGGATGCTCAGAATCAGATACCTGCGACCCCACCCTCTGTGGCCGTCTGACTGAAGCTCCAGAGCAGTTGAGTGACAGTTGAGAGCGCTGTCACGATTGGCCCGTTCAAACGCAGGCACGTAGGCCCCGCCTGCCCAGCCGTTCAGCTCATTGCTGACCCGAAACAGACCGAGAAGCCCTGTCGCAGGCCGGCGACCGTCCGGGCGCTACGTGCGAAGGCGTCCCCGGGATCCTCTCGCCCCTCGGTCGCGGTTCTCACGGTCTGGCGCGGCGCTGTCCGTCCGTCCGTCCGTCCGTCGGGGGTTCCCACCGCGGTCGTAAATGACTCTGCCCGCCCGAACGCTAAAACAAACGCCACCGCGAGCTTCTCGAGTCGTTTGTGGCGGCCCCCGTCCTCCTCCGATCGCCCGGCGGTTAAAAGGCCTGTTAAACTGACATTACCCCGAAAACACAAAAAAAGACAGAATATAAAACGTCTGCCCGCAAGAAACGATGTCTCCTCGTGGCACGCGTGTATTCCGTTTCTTAGCATTTTTTTTTCCATCATTAAGATGAATAGAAATCTCTTTTTTTTTCTTTCCTCACCCCAAAGTGTTTTGCTTTTATTGTGTTGTGTAACGGTGTCTGAGCCGTAAACCGAACCAAGCGAATGGCACAAGCCGTGAGCTGCATTGAAGGATGAAGTCTCGTTGTGTGTCTGTTCACTATCAGTAATGGCGCTATGGGTTTTTTGTTTTTATTTAGCTGAAGCAGACATGCTCATGCAGCAAATGATGCTTTACAGGCATTTAGCACACGGTTTTATCCAGAGCGACTCACACAACTATTGCATACAGCGTTTACTGTACATCGCATCCATTTATACAGCTGGATATATACGGAAGCAATGCAGGTTAAGTACCTTGCTCAAGAGTTACAACAGCAGTTCAATTCCTAACCGGGGAATTGAACTTGTGACCTTTAGGTTACAAGACTAGCATCTTACCCATTACACCACACTGCCGCCCAGCAGTGCTCCCGTCGTGTATGATGCTTCGGAGGCCCGCCGCAGCTCGGCTCCCGTAGAAAGCCGCGTTGCTGTTTCTCACACATCCTTTCTCCGTAGACCTCCTCCGCTCGTTTCCTCCCAGACCCTTATGTCCCGGGCCCCCCGCAGAGCCCGAAGCTCTGCTGCGCATCTGCGGGAGGACGGGAGGTTCGAGACCGAACGCGGTTTCAAGGACCCCAAAACAACGACCTTTCGTTTGATGTTCATAATTCCTTTCCTAAACGCAGCTAATTAGGGCAGCGTAGAGTGTCTTCATAAAATATTCACTCCTCTTGAACTTGTTCAGTTTAACATTTTAATGAATTTAAATGTTTTTATCCACTTCACCGGCGTACGGTAATGAACTCGATAGACGTTTGATGCATAATGTATTTTTCATTCAACGACCTTCAAAAGAAGACTCACATTTCTCATTTACAAAAGTACTCACAATATAGATGGACCTCATTAACAAATTCAATGTAATCTCACGAGAGAATGAAGTACCCCTGGCCCAATTTAGGTTGTAATAGAAAGGGGGTGAATTCTTCTACCTGCTTTTCTTCAACGGCTTTTGGTTTCTCTGTGGAGTGAGTGAGGAGTGAGGATAAATAAGAAGGTAGAATTCCGAACAAGGAAATATAAACGAAGAAGACTGAGGATGAGGTAACAATTGCTGCGATGTGATTTTCTCAAACCTATTTCAACATAAAAAACGCAGTTACACATACTATGCATGCACTTTCACCATGTCTGTAAAAAAAAAAACTAACTAAACAAAAAAACTGTCACTTAAACATATGAGCAGTCGGCAGGATTGACAGCAGTTTAACAATGATGCTATGACTAATGGTGTGTCTTTACCGTCAATTGTGGTAATTTTGCAGAAAAAAAATTCCAGCTTGTTACGAATAGACATAAATATGATTGAGCATTCAGAAATTGCGAGAAAGAGGTGGTGAAAATAAAGATTATTCTGCCGGCAGTTTTGTCCTTCTCGCGAAGATTGGCAGAAAAGAGAGCTGATTCAGAGCTGAGTCACAGAAGCTTTTTTTCTGTCGCCGCGCGGCTGAAACCGTTTATTACGCGCGGCCGAGAGAGAGAGGAGTGCGATAGCGAGAGCGAGAGCGTGAGCGTGAGCGATGGGGTCTTGGAGCACTTCGGGCGAGTGCCGTCCCCCCCCCCCCCCGCCCCCTCGGCCCGAACCGTTTGTCATCCGCCCCAGGAGGCGCTCCGGGTTTGATGACGGCTCGCCTCGTCCTTCGGGGGGGGGGGGGGGGGTGGGGGGTGACGGTACGGCGCCCGGACGGTTCGGAGAGGAGTGGGAGACGCGCGGCGTGATTCACCGCGGCTCCGTGGGCGTTTTCCGTTATTTGCCGTCGATCGAATTCCGGATGATCGCAGAAACGCGTCTCGAGGATGCAGGAAAAACTTTTTAAAGCCCAGGAAGTTCGACCCCAGGAAGTTGGGCCTGGCAAGTAAGGGGGAGGAGTTATGGCCTAATGGCATAATTATTAATAACAGTGCAACGGGCAGCAGTGTAGCATAATCCCTTACAAAAGAAAAGAGGTCATGTGTCAAAAAACCACGTGACCAAAAAGCACATGTGAACACCCAACATGTGAAAATAATCCCACCCATAAGATGAGAGCATGAAAAGATAGCCTATGCTATTTTAATTCACTTCTTTTGTTTGAACATTGTGGGTCACAAAAAGTCGGTCCCATGTGAAAATTCACTTTTTTTGTCATTCTTTCAGACATTCTTTGTTTTTTTTTGCAAAGAAAACTTTCTTTTCTTGTGTGAATATGTTAACTCACATGTATAAATGTTCAATTCACACGTGAAATTGTCATTTTCACATGTAAAAAGGCAAATTGCACTGGTCATTTTTTCATAAGGGATGGGCATTGAACCAGTCTTGCAACCTACGAGTTGCAGGTTTGACTCCCATGTAGGACACTGCCATTATACCTTTGAACAAGGTACTTTATCTGAATTGCTTCAGTGTATATTTAGCTGTATAAATGGTCCCTGAAAATGCAGCAAGTTGCGTAAGTCACTCTGGATGAGAGCGTCTGCCAATTGTGAGTAATACAGTGAATGTAATGTAATAATCTTGTCTGCATTGCCTCAGTGTCCCACGGGCACGTGTGCAACTCTCTAATGAGTCCTCCCTGGGGCCCTCAACCCTTCTGGGCTTTCAAAATAAAAGTCTGCCCAGATAACTTGGAGCTGTTCTTCCCGTTGGGAGAGACAGGAGGAGGGACTTCACCTCAGAGAGAGAGAGGTCAGAGGGATGACCGACCCCAGAGTGCTCTGACCGGCGGCCGTCTCCCTCACAGTCCCCCCGGCGCGATGAGGGAGGCGGCGCGGACGCGTCGGAATAACACGCGTAACGAAGCGGGGAGAGAGAGGGGGGGCGGCGCTCCCGCCGACCCAGCGAATCGCATCGCGTCTCGCCGCGTTCGTCCGCGTCCCGTCCCTCTTTGGCCGGGGAGTGCCAGACGCACTTCCAACGCTCATCCGAACTGCGAGCGCGGAGCGCGAGAGACGCCCAAACAGCCGGCCCCCGGCCCGCTGGACGCCGCGCGGACGCCGCCGAGCGCCGGGGGGATTATTTATGTTGCGCTGGCAACCCTCCCTGCCTTTCTTTCCAGCTAATTTCTTCTTCTCCTCATCACTTTTTCCAAATCATGCAGAATGTGTTTTTTTTTTTTTTTTTTGGCTCTTTAATGACAGGGGAGATATAATCCAGATCCACAGCTCGTAAAAAAAGATCATTATGGCTTCAGTAAGAGCTGCGCACAGTGAGGATGGATTCAGTAATGGTGCCTGTCTGAGTGCCTGTCTGTATGCATCTATACACTCCGGTTTGGCCTGTGGTATTGTGTGTGTGAGAGAGATTGAGCTAATCTGGCCTGTGGTGTGTGTGTGAGAGAGATTGAGCTAATCTGGCCTGTGGTATTGTGTGTGTGAGAGAGATTGAGCTAATCTGGCCTGTGGTGTGTGTGAGAGAGATTGAGCTAATCTGGCCTGTGGTGTGTGTGTGAGAGAGATTGAGCTAATCTGGCCTGTGGTGTGTGTGAGAGAGATTGAGCTAATCTGGCCTGTGGTATGTGTGTGAGAGAGATTGAGCTAATCTGGCCTGTGGTATGTGTGTGAGAGAGATTGAGCTAATCTGGCCTGTGGTATGTGTGTGAGAGAGATTGAGCTAATCTGGCCTGTGGTGTGTGTGAGCGAGATTGAGCTAATCTGGCCTGTGGTGTGTGTGAGAGAGATTGAGCTAATCTGGCCTGTGGTATTATTATTATTATTATTATTATTATTATTATTATTGTTGTTGTTGTTGTTGTTATGTAACCCTCTTTTAAAACAAAGTTTACAAAGTGCTTGACAATGAGTCCATTTAAACAGAATAATTAAAGCAGAAATCAATTTGAACAGAAACCAACAACAAAAAACATAATATATACTTATTCCAAAGTATTAGAGGAAACGAGATAGGAGGAAGATGTATAAATAGAAAATGCATATAAAATCTGAAGGGGAAGAACTATGTAATACAACGTTTTTTAAGAATGGGTTTAAAAAAGCTTATGATCTAGCTAGCCTGAGCAAAGTGGTTGCCTCTTGGCTGACCCTGTGTAGCTGATGTTTCAAGATGCTGCTGGGATTGATGTTACTGCTTTTCAGTGTTACACCTTTTATTTTAAATGGCCTTCATAAACGCAGACCACAGACACTCACTCGAGTGTAGTTGGTAAAAACGAAAAAGAAAAAAAAAGGCGACACTGATAGTGATTTGTGGGCATTTCCTGGATGTGCAGCCAAAAGGTATCCACCAATCACTGACAACATTGTTAAATTTGTTGTTACTATCACACTGAGTTCCCCTGTCGAAGTTATCTCGCTCATATATTTAGCTCAGTGGGAGTTGAGCTTCTCCTAAGTGTTTGGACACATGGAGTCAGAATTACAGTCACTCGTATTTTAAACTGCAGAGGAACTTGTGGAAGTAGGAAAACTGGAGTGAACATCTTACTAAAAACAGGATGTAATTTAATAGAGTGGGCGAAGATGGAGAGTCCCAAGCTAGCTTGCGTTTTTTAACAGTCAGGCTGAATTTAAACTCATTTTTCTCCTGTCAAGGTCCACACAGGAGCGCCATATTTAGGGGTGCATTGTGAGAGCGGAACTAACAGTTAGAATGATAAGAGGTGGCGTACTGTGACGGACGCAGTTTGGGGGGTTTTTCATTAAAATAAGGGTCCTCGTGCTTTGTAATAAATCAGCCGTTATGAACTCATGAATGAATTCGTTTTGAAGCGTTCTTAAATGTGGCCGTGAGGGTGTCAAGCCTGTGTAATTTTTTTTTTTCTTTGTTGGTGACATCATTTCGAGTAGGAGTTCCTCACAAGTTTTTTTTTATCGCCTTGCTGTTCACCTGTATGCTCCCCCCCCCCACCACACACACACGTCCCTTGCCATTCTGCCTCAGTGCACACAATCAACAGCAGAGTGACAGCAATTAGCATTCTGCACCCTCCTTCTGCCCCCCACCCCCGCCCCCTCCCCCCCACCCCCATCTTCCCCTTCCAATTTGTAGCGTTAGCAGCTTTATCGCCTGGCAACCACAACTAAAGTACAACTCGGCAAAGGCAGGCACCCGTCTGAGCGCGCTCGGAGGCTAGGCTGTGACTGGCAGTTTCACGGAGAGCAAAGAGAGGGGAAGGGGAGAGAGGAGGACCCGGGCGTTTAGAAAGTGCGGGAGACGGTGGGGGAGACGGCGCGTCCGTCGGCAGGATGGCGGGAAAGTTGGCGGTGGCGGAGGGGAGAGGGGACGGGCTTTCTCTCGCGCGGAGCTGAGCGCCGGGGGACAGGTGTGTGTTTCTGAGAGAGGAGCGCAAGGACACTAACGGTATGTGGAAAGGAGGTGTGTGTGCGCCGCGCGCGTGTGTGTGTGTGTAAGTGTGTGTGTGCACATGTGCGCACAAGCGCCGGTGTGTACTTGTGCACGTGTGCCTGTGTGTATGTGTGCGTGCAAGAGAAATGCGTGTGTGTTTGTGTTTTCAGTGGTTTGATCTGGGCAAATGTAGCTGGTGTAACATATCTCCCTCTCACTATTATAGCCAGCTAAACGCACTTGATACATTTTAATTACGTCTGGAAAATGAAATGAAGATAATGTGTTTTTCGGTGACAAGCTTAACCGAGGCTCTATGAAATGCTGCTCGATGGTCCGCTGTGATGCTGGGTGCAGCAGGAGCACTGTTCAGCTGAGCGTGATTTATAGCGCTGTCACTCAGTAACAGCCGAGAGATGATTGTTCTTCCCTCAGTGTGTTTACTCCTCACCCCCACTCTTATTCTGATGTGTATCAGAACGGTGGGGCCCTGCTTCACGGAGCAGGATTACTGAGTTAGCTGGATAACTGCTGAGCAAATCCCAGAATCCTCCCACATCTGGAACATAGACTGAAGTAAAAAAGGAGTCATTCTGGTGCAGTTATCCAGCTAAATCAGTAATCCTACTTCCTGAAATAACCCCTTGTGCAATAGGCAACAGGACAAATACCAACACAATCCAGGTGGCAGGACCAATGTCAGCTGATTTTTTGTCTGTTGTTTTGTGTGTTTTTGGTAGTTTTGTCTGCTTTTGTGTTTTTGGTAGTGTTGTAAATGCTTTTTTTGATTTTGGTTGTGTTTAGTGTGATTTGTTTTGCATTTAGTGTGATTTTGGTTGAATGATGTCTGTTTTTTGTGTGATTTTGTTTGTGTTTTGTCTGCATTTTGTGTATTTGTTTGTGTATTGTATGCTTTTGCGTGTTTTTGGTTGTGTTTTGTCTGCATTTTGTGTGTTTTTGGTTGTGTTTTGTCTGCATTTTGTTTGTTTTTGGTTGTGTTTTGTCTGCATTTTGTGTTTTTGGTTGTGTTTTGTCTGCTTTTTTGTGTTTTTGTTTGTGGTGTGGCTTGTTCTCTGTTCCCATGATGCTCTAGGTCTTACCTGTGGGCTCCAGATGGGTTTGCAGTACCCCACCACCCCTGCATGTTTCATGTCTAAAGCTGTCAAATGACTTTACAAAAGCAATGACCATCTCACAATACCAACTCACATTCACTGGTTTTTCTGCATATAATTAAATAACATGAATGAGTCAAGACAATATGTCTGCAAATCTATCACTCAGCGATGACAGTGAGTGACACTGTTAGGATCAATATGGACTACATTCTGAGGGTCAGCGGCCCAACAGGTGTCACATGACTGGTGTCACATGACTCTTTCTGCACAGTGCTGAGACTTTGTCACAGTGGTCCTCCTCTCCCTCTCCTGACACAAGCTTGTGCACTTTCACAAGATTAGACTTATAGAGCCCTTTTTAAAGGTCTTTGTTGGAGGAATATCACTCCACCCCTTGGACATTATTGGGGTACTTAAATCTGAGCCACACCCTACTAAAGTGTGATCATCGCCAAGCAGAGAACATGATGACCTTTCATGGCAATGTGAAATCAGAGTCGTGGGAGAAGCTGTTGTCCTAGATGGAGGAGCTGGTAGGGGGCTAAAGGTCCAGCAGCATGTACCTGACTTCAGCAGAGTAGCAGCACTTCAGCCTTACCCTGGCGTTTGAGCGCCCAGCAGCTGGCCGGGTCTGAACGGCTGCACCTGTGGCTCAAAGTTTTCAAAGATGAGCGGAGCATCTGACCTGGATCTGGGAAGCAGCAGGCTGCATCAGAAGGGCTCTTAGCAATCAGCTACAGGCTGCATCAGGAGAGCTGTTAGCAACTGGCTACAGGCTACATCAGGAGAGCGGTTAGCAACCGGCTACAGGCTACATCAGAAGGGCTCCTAGCAATTGGCTACAGGTTACATCAGGAGGGCAGTTAGCAACCGGCTACAGGCTGCATCCGG
Source organism: Anguilla rostrata (assembly GCF_018555375.3). Lineage (NCBI taxonomy): Eukaryota > Metazoa > Chordata > Actinopteri > Anguilliformes > Anguillidae > Anguilla > Anguilla rostrata. Next base: position 15,650,244 of record NC_057949.1, on the reverse strand, counting down.
AGGGCTGTTAGTTATTGGATGCAAGCTACATCCGGAGGACTGTTAGCGATTGGCCACAGGCAGCATCCGGAGGGCGGTTAGCGTGTGGGGCTTTTCCTGCAGAGAAACGAGATGCACATTGCGCGTTACTCATCCGCAGCACATTAGACACGGCCGGGGAACAGGTACAGGAAGTGATGCAGCTGGCAGGTACCACTCGTGGAATCTGAGCACGTCAACGCTCTGGCTGCTTGGGCCAGCCACAGTTGCTCCGCCATTTTATATTATGTTTCGTGCATCTGAGGTGTAAATCGGGGTGTACAGATTCTCATCAGCATATAACACCATTTCACTATTCAAGACAGTTTGGCAAAGTATTTTGCCTCATCTTAACGGAAAAATAAAAATCAGTGGGGATCTGTTGGGAATGTAGTTCTTTTTATATTAAATGGATTTGTGTCTTGTTGTAACTTTGCTTGTTTAATCTGCCTTTTTTAAAACATGTTTTTTTTTGTTCTCTTACTTCATCGTTTTTATAAAAACGGCCGAGTTTGACCCCTCAGATTTCTTCCCCAGCGTTGAAAGGGTGATGGGGAGGGAAATGACTGCTGCGCTCGGCCCCCGGAGCCCGTTGCTGCGCGACTCCAAATGGCTTCCCCTCCTTATCATAAATATGGCCGCACTGTAAAGGACGTGTACTGCAGCACCGCTGCAGTAAAAGGGCTGGTTTTTAGAAGCTGATGGGGTTCAGGAGAACCTGTTTAAACCATTTAAAAGGAATTACAGCTGCGCAGTGATTAACTGCTGAATCAACACTAACAAAGTAAGATAAATATAAATAAAGACATCTAGGCCGCCTTTCAGCTATCTATATGACCGCCAAGTGAATCTGAATCACCGTCCTATCTGGTCACACTGGAATGGCCAGCCAGTGACCTCTGAGGTGCATTCCAGACTCAGGCTGCTCTCATTATGACATCACATCCTTCTTTGTGCAGGGTAACCTTGCCAACCAGCACACCACAATAAATATGACAATGGAAACGGACAATAAAAATACAAAAAAGAACGGTGAACTGGGTTTAAATTGACCGGAGGCTTTGATTTTCGATTGGCTGTGGGAATGTCAGGTGACCGTTGGGGTAATGCCTGGCTTGTGTTTGTGTTTTTGCAGAGCCTTGGGTCGGCGGACCGGAAAGAAGCCCAGCAGAAGAAGTAAGTTTGTACGTTTCTGTCATGCAGAATTAGCATTCAATCATTTATTTTTAAAAACTGCCTTTCCTTAAGAAGACAGGTAAAATATATCAGGTAAGTTCCAGTCACATGGGACCGAACCACTCACTCATTATAACATGGGACGCGTGATAAATTCAAAAGCACTAACTACACAATGCTGCCCTGTCCAATCAAAATCTTTGTGGAATTGTGTCGTGTCAGGTCAAAGTATGTTGAAAAGATCTGAGAGGATGTGTGATCGTCTGACAACTCATTTTCGGGCTGGAAGCTTATTGGCTACTACTTACACTGTTGGAAAATATATCGGAGTTTCATAATTGAATACATACGAATAAATGTCAGTAACGTTAATTTAAATGTACCCCTAAACATAAACAAAGTTCAGATTGACTATTGCACTGGACTGTTGTTGGTTTAAATACCTAGTTTGAATATTGCATATACATGGAAGGTGCAAACCAAGGTGTGAAAACAGAGAAATGTCTGCCTTTTTTCCTGTTTTGATAGCTACGCATCGTTTTACCCTGTTTCGCACTTCTAGTAAAAAACAAGCATGGAACTGCTCTTCCATTGCAATACGAAGAGAGGCCAGCCAAGAGGAGCCTGTCTAAGCGTGTGATTTACACAAGGGGAGGAACAACTGCTCCTGCAGACTTGTTTTGTACATAACTTGGGTTATAAGTCTTAAAGAATCTTTAAAAAAACCTTAGAAGATTCAGTCTGAATGTAATGCACTTTCTCGTGAAACCTGAGTTACTGTTTTCATGCTGAGTCCTTTTGTAAATTTCTACGACAACTGTGTGTGTGTGTGTGTGTGTGTGTGTGTGTGTGTGTCTGGGGGGTTGTTAAGTATCTTTTCATCAAAACTCAAGCACGTAAGTGCTGGAGTTAAGTGTCCATTACTTGTGGTGGTGGCGGCTCAAAGCTATCAGAAAGGACATCGGCTTTAATTTAAGCGCCGAGGCGGACTGAGCTAACTGCCAGGAAGCCGTATTAATGGAGCTCACTTCCTCTCAGGCACCTTCGCTGAAATAAAATTTTTTGAGTTGCTAGTGACTCATTCATGTGTCACTTGAATGCGCGCATTCAAACATTGATTCACGTCCGATTCTGCTGTCAGATGCGGCTGAAACTGGGAGTTTCTGGCAGGCTGAGTGTCTCTGTCTCTCTCTCTAGTTAAGCAGAGGGCCACGGATCAGGTCTGAGTTGTGAGTTTGCAGCCAACGATATGGCGGTGTGAGCGATGTGCCATTGGCCCTCTCGACCGGGCTCAAACCGCAATGCGGTGTTTGTGTGTGTGTGTGTGTGTGTGTGTGTGTGCGTGCGTGTGCGGGTACTGTTTGCAGTGACCTTGCAGGTCTTTGTCTATATTGTCCATAGGACTGTACTGAACTGGGAAAAGGCACAAAAGGGTTTCTTGTGGGGGGAAAAAAAAAAGCTTCAATTACAGTGTGACTCTGTTGCCGTGGTTTCGGGACATTTTTCCCTTTAAACCACCGATGGTCTTGCCAGGTGACTAAAGTTTTTTTGTTTTTAACTGTCTTTGCTTTGAACAAGGCTTTATCAGTGAAACAAAAAAAAAACTCACACAAATACACGCACATGCACACTCACACTCAGACTCACACACACTCACACTCAGACTCACACACACACACTCAGACTCACACACACACGCACTCACACACACGCGCTCACACACACACACGCACTCACACACACACACACACACACTCACACACACACACACACACACACTCACACACACACACACACACACGCACTCACACACACACACACACACACACACACACACACACACACACACACACACTCACACACACACACACACACGCGCTCACACACACACACACACACACACGCACACACACACGCAGTACAGTCCCATTGCTGGCTGCTGAAGCTGGACTCGCGCAGAGGTAAAGAGTAAATCTGGGGCCCGTCTCTCCTCTCCCACACTTCCCCCCCCCCCCGCCCCGAGTGATTCATCTGACTGACTCACCTCTTCAATCCGCACGGCAGCCTCTTCCTCCCTGACGTTTTTACAGCCGCACGGACGATTATAGAAGCCCTCGTACCCCCCCGCCTCCCCCCCCCACGGCTCCTCTCCACCCGCTCCGCAGCACGCCCCTGGGGCTCCGCCGCTGCCCCCGAGGCCGGCTCCGCACCCGCGTCGCCGTGACGACAGCGCGAGCGTGCACCCGTGTGGCTCTCCCCTCCCCTGTCGCGCAGAACCGGCCCCCTCATCACAGAGGGGAAGGGGGGGGGGTGGGCGGAATTACTCCATCCCCCGCGCCGCGTCCGCGTCAGCGTTTATAATTGTCCCGCTCGCTCGCGGGCCTTCAAATGTGACGTAGAACACGCGTGTCTTAGCATTTTTATCCCGGGTTGTTTTTCCGCCAGACTGCGAGAGAAAATCGTAATTAAACTGCGATTATCGTTTAATGCTATATTTATGTAGCCGTGGCTCTGAATCGTAAACCACGCTTCGTGTTTGTTTGCCCCTTGTATTTTCTATCCCATAATGCACTGCCCTTCGTCTGCGCTGACCAGTGTCTGAGCGCGTGAGATCCTCTCTCTCCCCTGTCGGCACGGGGACGAGACGTTAGCGGGAAGTCACGGGAAGTTCCTCCGTTCGCTCTTTTCGCCTGAGGCCGCGGAAATGAAGAACTGTTTAAATGTGAGGAAAGAGCCTGCTAGCGTCCGTTAGCACGTTTGGCGCTGCGTAGTTCCCATGTTACAGACGGACGGCGTTGTTAGCGGATACGTCGGAAAACCCCAGATCCCTGCATATTACGCAGTAACGAGGAAATGTGGTTTCATGCAGCACTGAGGCCCAGTTTTGGCACAGTTTAGGCCTAGTTTGGTTCTGGTTTTGGCACAGTTTTGGCCTGGTTTGGCTTTAGCTTGGTTCTGGTTTGGCTGCAGTTTGGGCTCAGTTTGGCTACAGCTTGGTTCTGGTTTGGGCACAGTTTGAGCTTGGTTTGGCTACAGTTTGGGCCCAGTTTGAGCTTGGTTTGGCTACAGTTTGGGCCCAGTTTGGGCCTGGTTTGGCTACAGTTTGGGCCTGGTTTGGCTACAGTTTGGGCCCAGTTTGGGCCTGGTTTGGCTACAGTTTGGGCCCAGTTTGGGCCTGGTTTGGCTACAGTTTGGGCCTGGTTTGGCTGCAGTTTGGGCCCAGTTTGGGCCTGGTTTGGCTACAGTTTGGGCCCAGTTTGGGCCTGGTTTGGCTACAGTTTGGGCCCAGTTTGGGCCTGGTTTGGTTACAGTTTGGGCCCAGTCTGCCTTCGGCTTGGTTCCGGTTTGGGCTCCTGCTTCTCTGGCAGCGTCTCACGCCTTCATCGGTGACGGGATGAAGAGGGCCTGTGGGGGACGGACGCTCCCTCGGCCCCCACCATTAGCGGCGGCGGCGGCGGTTGCTTGTTTAAACTGTTGCCAGGTAACGGACCGGGCCCTCCGCGGGGTCACGGTGTGTGCCTTCGGCTCGTGAATACCTCTAAAAGCTAATGAGGCGTGACCTCTAGATCTTAGGCTGCAGAACGAGGGGCAGGCGTGAAAAGAGAGGAGGCAGGACTGTTTTTTTCCCCCTCCTTCCATAAAAAGAGCTGTTCTTTCTTGGGAACACGTTGTTGTTGACGCCGAAGGTCGCGGTTCTGCGCCCCCTGTGCAAGCCCCCCAGAAAAATAACAAGCTGACATCGTTTAGAAAAGACAGCCTGCCATGTTTGAACTTTCTGTTCCTGCCTGCTTGCTTTGTTTTACTCAACGCGCATAGAAATGAGCAGCTTTTCCGTTGTTCCCCAACTGTCAGTCACTGTGAGGTTAGAATTTTTGTATTCTATTTAATTTTATTTTTTACTTTATTTTCTGTTTGTGGACATTGTTGCAATATGTCAGACAGTGTAATAAACGGCATCTTATCAGCACACATATAGAGAAAATACATTATTGACCATATTGTTCCCGCAAGGCCTATTTTCCACACAACATGCCCCCCTGCTTACAGTAATGGATTTTTGTGAAATTATTGGCCGTAGGAGTTTTAGAGATGCCTGTAAACTCTAAGTGAGTAGCGGAGTCCGAGGCCCAGGGTCAATGTTATGAGTGTGTGTGCTGTGAATTTTTAAATAGGTATCATTCAAAGAAAAATAAAACAGTCGGCTATTCTCTCTCCGGCTGCAAGTGAGCGCAAACAATCACTGAGGTATTTCTGAATGTGCCCCGACGTTCGAGGGCTCTCTTGTTCAAGGATGTCTGTTGCAATTGAGCCGGAAGTCCTCTTCTGTCATGGAGGGTGTCAGCGATGTCAAGGAGCAAGCTGTTTGCGCATTTGTGTTTTATTTATTTCTGTTTAGAGTATTTTCAAATAGAATCAGCATCAGATGTATGTATGTGACTGTGTCTGCATACGTGTGCATTTGTGTGTGTGTGCATGTGTGTGGGTGTGTGTGTGTGTGTGTGTGTGTGCATGTGTGTGGGTGTGGGTGTGTATGTGTGTGTGTGTCTGTGCCTGCATGTATATGTGTGTATGTGTGTGCGTGTGTGTGTGTGTGTGCATTTGTGTGTGTGCATGTGTATGTTTGTGTGTGCCTGTGTGTGTGCATGTGTAAATGTGCTTTGTGTGTGTGTGAGCATGTGGCCATGCTCTTTTGTGTGTGTGAGCATGTGTCCATGCGCATGTGTCTATGTGAGCGTGTGTGCATGCGTGCGTGTGAGCATGTGTACATGTGCTTTGTGTGTGTGAGCATGTGTACATGTGCTTTGTGTGTGTGAGCATGTGTACATGTGCTTTGTGTGTGTGAGCATGTGTACATGTGCTTTGTGTGTGTGAGCATGTGTACATGTGCTTTGTGTGTGCGCACATGCATGTGTACATGCATTGTATGTGCGTGTCAGTGTGTGCCTGCTGCAAACTGAACAGTCATTAGGAGCCCAGTCTCACACGCTGCCATCGTGTACGATATCTGCTAGCATTCAGCTTGTGCGCTCCCTGCTTCTGAGCTGAAATCTCCACCGAAGGCTGAGTCACACTTCCACAGTGTTTGGAAACCGCGGCCAAAAGTTCGGCTGCAATGTCGGCCTCCCACAGAGAGGGGGAGCCCGACTTCCTGACTGGAACGGCTCCGTGCGTTTCCCTGGAGGAGCCTCGTCTTTAGCCTCCCCGTCATAAAAACATCAAGGAAAGGCGAAGGAAAGGCGTCTCTTTCTCTTTGTCCTCCGCGAATTCCATGAATCGCAGAACTCTTCTCCTTCCCTGACGGGGAAGACTGAGGAGGAGCCGTAACCGTGTCAATCAGAACAGGGGGGCGGAGCCTAGGAGGGGGGTCCTCTCTAGTCCGTGTACGGCGAAGGCCTTTTTCGGTTAGATCGGCAGCTTTGCTTGAGGAAGGGTAGCCCCGCTGTGGTTTTTTTGAAAGTCCTGAGTCGTGTCTTCCGAGCGGTCGATCTGCTGGTCTGTCAGTCGTGACCCTCAGTAGGTCGGAACGCGATCAGAAAGCGAAACTGGATTGAAAATCTGGAAATTGCACGGGCACGCACAGACACAGTATCCGCCGTTGCTACGGAATGAGCCAGAAATTCCTGGATGTGTGGCTTTCTGCTTTTGAGTTCAGAGCCCTCTGTCAGCGCGCGCGTCTTTGGAGAGTCTTGGCAGGACTACCTGCCCGTGATATTCCAGAAATTCCTCAAAATACGGGCGGATGCTCCAGTGTTTTCCGATGAGAAAACCTCCGGTTTCCTTAAAGGACACACTTCTGGGGACACTATCTTATTTTGGGTATCCAAGCACAGACTTTTTTACGTCCCGTATCACTTGAATCAAAAAGATTAGGAATTGGCCTCGGCGTGAATGCCGAAGTGTGTTTGTTCTCGCACCGGCTCCTGACGGGACTGCAGGAGAGTGGTTGGAGGACTGGACTCGCAAGGTTATTGGTTCAGTTCCCGGGTGCAACCCTGCTGTTGCCGTTGTACCTTTGAGGCCGTGACCAGAACCGCTTCAGTAAAAAAGGCATCCATTGGTGTGAATGTGCTGCAGGTGAAGAGGCTGTATGCTGCGTGAGTTGCCTTGGATAACTTACTCACTGGCTAAAATGCAGTGTAAAGGCACAGGCAGTAACACTGAGGGACTGATGAGGGACTCGTCTTACCGTGCTATGAGGAGCCGGAGGCTTTGTCTGTGATGTCATCGTGCGCAAAGACCAATGAGAACGCTTCCCATTTTCCCCTGGCCTATCAGCAGTGTCAGGAACTGTCTGCCCATCAGCCACTTCCTGTCTCCGCAGCGAGGATTAGCCTGACAAAGCTGCCCACTCGTGTCTGTGATCTGTCAGTTTGTTATTTCTAAAACAGACTGCCTTACTTTCTCATGTATGCAACTGTTGCTGATTCTGGGCACGTGCACCAGGGCCTCCCCAAATTTAATGACTGAGAAGTCCAGTTTGTCACCTTCCTTAAGATGGGGCTTGTAAATTCAGCTTTCCCACGAAAGCTCTGTCCTCTCAGACCCACCCGGCACCACATCCAGACGCCGTGCGGACGTGGATCACCGGACGCGCTCCATGTGCGTTTACGTTTAGCGGATGCTTTCATCCGCAGCAAACACGTAGCTTTCTGCACCGTAAAACGAAAAAGTGTCGTTTCACTCAGTGAATTGAGTAGTAGCAGCATAAAAAGTGAAACTAATTATCATAACTCGTTAAAAGAGTAAATAAAATAAAATTTAACTTAAAAGTCACAGAAGAGCGATTAAATAACTCCATAGATGAAGCTGTTATACAAAAAATATATAAAACATATTTTTCTTTTACAGTGCACTGCGGGGCATCGTAGCTTCCAGCTGTGACTATTTGTGCCATATATAAGCCGCGCGAAATGAAAGTGGGCTTGAACGCTACTGAGAAAAAAAAAATCTGTCAGAATTGAACATTTTTTCCTATTAGCAGCACGTAGCGGCACGGAGTCCTTCAGGGTTTCCCACAGAAATAACCACGATGACCACGGACTCTCTGCCCTTAGAACATTAGCTTCTGTACCTTCTGACCCCATTTCAACCGACAGAATTCACAGAAACTTCACACGTCTGCACTATAAAGCCCCAAACTTGGCTTATTTTATGTTTTCACCTTCTTCGTCTTTTCCTCGCTGATTTTGTCATCAAAAATGTAGTCCAGTACCACAATCGACTGTTCTCCCCATTGGACATTTGGCCACATCTTCTGCCAATAACAACTGTGATCTTTGATCAGACTACTTTGATCAGATCAAAGTAGTCTGATCAAAGTAGCCAATTGCAGGATGCTTGGGTGGACATATAAGGAAGTGCACCATAGACATGCATATTCAACTAGACAGGCAGGCACGCCTTCAGCTAACCTAAGCTTGTGAATTCCCAGAAGTAAGCCTGAACTCCACATCCATCCATCCATCCATTATCTATACCCACTTAACATGAGTAGGGTCACGCTGGGTGCTGGAGCCTATCCCAGCGTGCATTGGGAGAGAGGCAGGCAGATACCCTAGACAGGCCACCAATATATCGCAGGGCACACACACCATTCACTCACACACTCATACCTATGGGCAATTTAGAGTCTCCAATTAGCCTACCTGCATGTCTTTGGACTGTGGGAGGAAACCCACGCAGACACGGGGAGAACATGCAAATTCCACGCAGAAAGGCCCCAGGCTGGGATTCGAACCCACGACCACCTGTATTCTGTATGTTGAGGGGAAAACATTCTCATAAAAGCAAATGGGCAATATTAAAGTTTTATAGGCAAAAAACATCCCTCATGGTGTTTTGAAACTCAATTAACGACTGTCACGTTTCATATCTCAAAAAGCAGATTGCAAAAATTATGTAAAATGTAATAAAATGAGCACATTTCAATAAATATTCTCTAAATATTCTCCATCCTCCTCTGGCCTCAGGGTGTAGGTTCATAGTGACAAACATGGGGAAGAAATTAATTTTGTTTTTAAAAATCTGTCTAAATCTGTGCTTGACAGGTTATATGTGTGTGCGCACGTGAAAGGGGAAGTTTTGTGGTGGGGTTACCAGCTTAGTCAAGGGTGGGGGGCAAGAACTACAGCAAGCAATTAGGGAAGAGCTACGGGTAGCTGAGGGACACGGCAGAGATCTGCCCCTGCCAGGAGCTTTTTAAGGTGGGTTAGCATTAGGGTTGGGGACAGTATGCACAGTTCATAACTTGTGTTGGCTCGATGGCTGTGCCACGATTATGTCTGCATGAATACGATAATGATCTATACACACCCACACGCATACATTTTGATAGTTAATCCCTTTCGAATGATGGACTGAATTATTTAATTTAATTTGTAAATGTTTCCCTGTATGTGTGTGTGTGAGCACGTGGTGTGTGTGGGTTTGTGTTTATGTGGTGTGTGTGTGCATGTCCTGGTGTGTGTAGGTTTGTGTTTATGTGGTGTGTGTGTGTGTGTGTCTGCATGTCCTGGTGTGTGTGGGCTTGTGTTTACACGGTGTGTTTGAGATCTGGATCCCCCTTTGAGGCTTTCTCTGGAGTGGCTCCTGGGTTGCCTTACAGGACAAATAATCCCCTTTTAAGAGGAAAGACTGGGGTCAGGATCCTGATGCCTGCCTCCATAGAGGGCACATGACAGACGGGCATCAAATCGAGTCGAAGCGCCGCTCCACTGTGTTAAAAACGGCCTTTAAGAGGCCACACCCCTCCCCCCCGCTCACCCGTTTCTTTTCTTCTCATGACAGCTGTCACTTTTACTCCTCATTGTGACATCAAACCCGGGTCAAATACGTATTTGTTTCGGATTCAAATACCTTTCTGTGCTCTGTTGATCTTGCCTGGTGTAATTGAGCCTTCCAATATGACCAGAAGGCGGGGGTTTGCACTTTTTGAGAGTATTTCATTGGTTCCAATACACCAGACAAGATCAGTAAGGCGTAGAAAAGTATTCGAATCCAAAACAGTTACGTATTTGACCCAGGTTTGTGACATACATCCACTTTTTCTCCTTATTGTCGCACGCAGTGTGCCAATTCTTCTGTTTCCACATTCATTCTTTCTCCTTTGTCTTCGGGTTTACTCGAACATACTTAGTGGGTTTGACCGAATTTCCTCCAATTGTTTGCGTGACCGCGCATCCCTTTTGTCACGTTGTAGACAGAGACAGGCAACTGACCACATGAGAACAGCCCCGTCTGTGGCTTCGGAGGTAAGGGGGGTTTGTCTGACCGACACGGTCATTTTGTCTTCAACTTTGAGAAACAAACATAAACAATTGTGACTTTTTTTCCACCCCCCGGTTCACACACATCAATCCCGAGCTCGGAGGTCTGCGGAACGGGTGAAAGATCCGTGAAATAGAAGGTACAAATAAGGGAACAATAGCTCCGGTTTTTTCGGGTGGAAGTAGGGGGTCAGAGCGCCGTAACTTTTAAATTCGGTTCGGTTTAATGGGCGCTCCCCCGGGGGGGGGGGGCGGGGGCGTGCGGTGGGCTGAAGTGAACATCTATAGCGTTTGTTCTCGTAAAAAAAAAACACATCGCCCGAAACAGGATTCCATACAGGCCGGGAAACGACACGGAACGCAGAAAACAAACTGCTTTTCAGGGACCGTTAAATACGCAGACGGTCGCTAACGATTTCCATCGCTGTCGCTTGAGACTCAATACAACAAATACGATTTTAAAAAAGTATGTAAAAGAAAACAAATCCAAGAGGTAAGATGAAATAGAAATAATAATAATAATAATAATAATAATGTCATACATTATATCCTGTCGAGACCTAGCAGAAAGAAAAAAGTTTAAGTAGTTATTTTATTTATTTATTTATTTTTTTAACATAATGTACGTGTCTTGGATGACAAAAACATGTTGCACTGATTTAAAAAAAAAAAAAACATTCATTATTCATTTTATTTTTATCGAGTGTGCCTTCTAGCATAGGTTTTTTACTTTTAAGACCAGATACTCATGTAGGAGTGCTTCAGGAGGATATAGTAAGTGTAGGTCATTATTATAACATAATAAGTATAAGAAATATTAGGAAATAAAATACCTGTCATTAGTGCGAGTACATGATGATCTCTTCTTGGCCTCATCCTGATGAAGCCAAGATTTTGGAAATAAATTATGCTTAAAGCAGTTTCCTCTGAAATGTAGAAGACTACAACAAAAGCCAGTGGATTTGGAAAAGGTGACGGTGACTGAACTCGTTAAGACTTCAAAACGCCTCGGGCTTTGCTCTCTGTTTCCTTGTCAAACGACCGGCCAATATTTGCTCTTTTCCAACGACCTGAGGACAAGATTTCACCATTTCATTCAATCTGTTTTTGATATCCAGGTAACACCGGAGACCTGTTTAAAATGAATACATTTTCTGAAAAGAAATAACTTTCGACCTTCCCGGACATTTGCATCCGCAGCCACAGCGCACTGCTATGGTCGATCACAACCCTAGACCTTTGTATCTATTTTTTCTACCATTTTACCTTCTGACTGTATTTATCGATGTCTTCTTGACAGCACTCGAAATGCGTTTGGTCGTTATCATCATAATCTGTCTGAATGAAAAATCGCACCAGTGAACAAAATCATCATCAACTGGACCATGACTAATCCCCCCCCCCCCCCAAATACATATGCACACGCACACGTGCCTGCATGCACGCACACACACACATACTCACGCACACGTGCCCGCACGCACAGACACACACACACACTCACACACACACACACATACTCACGCACACGTGCCCGCACGCACAGACACACACACACACACACACATACTCACGCACACGTGCCCGCACGCACAGACACACACACACTCACATACACACACACACACTCATACTCACGCACACGTGCCCGCACGCACAGACACTCACACACACGCACACACACACACATCCCAGATTAAAGAGCGTTCGGATATGTGATAGGATCACAGGACGCTGTTTTATTCTAATGTCATAGATCACGAGCCACGGGGAGTTCTGCACTATCAGCGCTGCGACGCCTCATTTAGAATAAACTCGAAGTCCAGAGTTCCGCGGTCAATTTAACCGCACTTACGAGCCCTACCGCCAACCGATGGAAACGGTTAACCTCAGAGGGGCTCGTGGCGTGTAGCAAATCGTGCGGAGGAAGCTCTCTGCGGTCGTAAGCAACTATCGCAAAGGAAACGACGGTTCGACGACTGAAGACTCACTTCTTCAGGCTGCACCTCTCCCCATCCCTCCCTACCCCCCTGTAAATGACTGTAAGCTTAGGGTTGTAACTAGGCAGCTGTTTCGTAGGTGACTTAGGTGCATTAACTGTCTTAACTACTGCTTGTATTTTTTCCATAGACTGCGTTGTTGCCGTTCTCGTTGTGTTAGTGTTAATCAGCTTAACCTTCAGGGTCCAAGTTGAACTATGCGGTTGTTCCCTGCACTTGGACCGGTACTTCTCTCTAGGGGTTTCGTCATACTTGTTCCTGGTTATGGTTATACACTTTGTTGTACGTCGCTCTGGATAAGAGCGTCTGCCAAATGCCTGTAATGTAATGTAATGTAATGAAACGTGTTCGTTTCGATGCGTTGATCGCGACTCGTCACCCCAGAGGAACAGTGGTTCTACGCCAAGCGGTCACGTTCCGCTGCGCTCCGGGCGAGATTGCTACGCGGTTGTTCTGATTGGTTGTTCCGGTGGCGAGATAATAAAGCGCTTTTTTTAAAATAACTTGGGGGTATTTCGGTATTAAATAATCGGTTCGACAGTTTTTTTTTTCCCCCCGCATTTTTGTGTTCCCGTGAGCTGTGCCCCCAGCTTCCCGGCGAGAGCCGCAGTTGCGGGACGACTCGAGCGTTTCCGCCTCTCGCGTTTGTAATCGGGGAAGTATGACACGTGTACTGTATGAGAAGGGAAAGTGCCGCGGACGAGATTAAACGCTCGGCGGAAGTTTTGATGTTGTTATCGGCCCGAGGACCGTGAGTCAGCACGGTCCCGCTATGACTTGTGGCTCAGGTAATAGGGCAATGGCGTCATCGCCTAATGTGATAGCTATCACATTTCCCCACATCACCGTCGGGGGGGTTGGGGGGTGGGGGCGGAGGCTGCGCTGTTATTTCGACCACGGGCTTTTTAAGGTTACCAGCGTAATTGCTCTGACGGCGAGACTTCAAAAAAAAAGAAAAAGAAAAGAAAACACCGTCAGCCAATTTCGTCTTCATATTTTCTCCGGATTCGTCGGTTTGTCACAACCGATGAGTCACGGGTGATTTTGTTCCCGTGGGAGACGACGAAGGCCCTATTCTGCGCCGCCAGTCGCTCCCCGTTAGGCCATCTCGCTTTTCTCACTTCATGTCTTTGCAGTTGACGCGAAGATGTGTTTCCCAGCTGATGAGAGCGCGGACGGCTTTAAATAGATTATTTATTGGAGAAATAATTGCGCTCAGCCCTTGAAAGGGATGATAATTAGACTGGAAACTCCCTTTGTCCTGTAATCGTGCCCACATGCACCCCAGCTATTCAGCGATGCTACTCATAGCCCACGTTGGCGTTCGTCTGTTTATGATCATTCATTCATGATCACTGATTCATTGTAATTTATGCTTCTCAGCCAGAAGCAACATTTTTAAAAAATTTCAAAAAGCATAGGCTGTACTGATTGTTGAAATATATCAGCATGTAAAAAAAAAGAAACATTCCATAACCAGTCCAAGACAACATTAAAAAAATGTTTAATTTCCAAAGCCTACATCTGCCAGATAGCCGTTACTTTGAAATCATATAAACATGGAAAAATGAGAGGGAGAACTTTCTCTCTCGGGTGAGATTTAATTGAAGGTTAATAATTACTCCGAGCTGGGGTTTGGAAGCCTCTTTGTTTGAGCAGGGAAACCCTGTGAGTGTCTGTGTCTGGAGAGGACGCAGTTGTGGGGGAAAAAAGTCAATCTTGGGGGGGTTTTTTTAGGGGGATTTTTGGGCTTTGTTGGCGGGCGTGAGAAATGGCGCTAAATGGCGTGAAATTAAAATGGCGTCGGTCCTGGCGCTCGGCTCCTGCGCACGCTCGCCCGCGCGTTTCTGCGATCTTGCGGTCGGAGTCGACAGGGCTGCCGCTCACCCTCGGCTAGGGTTGCCAGATTCGCGGTTATTGACTGGAATCTCTGCTTTTCAAATAGTTTTCTCGGGTCTGATCTGTGGCCTCCCACAGTGGTCCCCAATATACATAATGCTTGGCCTTGAGTAATTGATTGAAAAAAATGTACCG
>NC_057949.1:15618250-15630750 GCF_018555375.3 Anguilla rostrata | reverse complement strand
AGTGGGGCTCGGGGGTGACATCGCTGGAGCGCTTTGGCTTTGCGTGAGCTGGGGGAGCTCTGGCACGGGAGGGGCTGCTTGTGTTCTCCGACCCCGCGAGCCTGTGGGTCTGTTGGTCACGTCGCCACGGGAACTGGAGGCGGTTTCCGCGGACGCCGTCCATCTTTTTCTCCCGGCCCCGCCAGACAGTCTGTCCTTCCACATGCAGAGCATGTGTGTGTGTGTGTGTGTGTATATGTGTGTTTGCATGTTTGTGTGTGTGTGTGTGTGTGTGTGTGTATATATGTGTGTATATGTGTGTGTGTTTGCATGTTTGTGCGTGTGTGTGTGTGTGTGTGTGTCCACGTATGTGAGTGTGTGTGCCTGCTCGTGTGTGTGTGTGCGTATATATGTGTGCGTGTATGTGTGTGTGTGTGTGTGTGTGAGTGTAAGTGTGTATTCCTACATTACTCAGTGCTTGGCTGCATGCTGTGATTCAGAGCCTCTTGTGATAATGGCCCCTGTCCTGATAGCACTTATCAGCCATAACTGTCATCATAATAGCTGTGGCGTCGTAGACATAAGCATATTATGTACTGCGGTGTCAAGTTTGGCACAGCTGTGTTGCCGTAGCTCTGAGAGTCAAAGGTCACAGTTTGAACGGCAGCGCTGGGCGTGGCAGCAGCGGAGTCTGAAGGAGAACGCGCTCGCCGTTCGCTTTACGTCAGCCAATCAGAATAACCCTTCCTGTCGCGGCGCTTATGAAAGACCACCTCCACCAACATGCACTAAACCAGCTGATTACAATAATTCTCCTATCATGCTGAAGGGTTATGCTAATTAGAGTCAGCTGGTTTAGTGCATGGTGGTGGAGCAAATACATGGTCAGTCTTTTTACTCTTTGAAGCCGGGTTACCCACCTCTGGTCCCGGGTTCAATGTAAAATGCTATGTATAAAGTTGTGTAAGTCGCTCTGGATGAGAACGTCTGCTAAACGCCTGCGATGTCATGTAACGTGACGCTCGTTTTTATGGGTTTCACGGAGTCGCCACCGATGGGAAACAGCACATGACTCTTCATTACATTCTCCAGAATGGAAATGGGGCAAGGGGAGTGCCCAAGCCCGTCTTGGCGCTTGTTCTCGTTTCTGCTCTCGTCAGCACCCCGACGCTTCCCCTCGACGCTTTCGGGGACCTCGTCGCGCAATACGCCGATCGTAAAAAAAAACGGCGGTTGTTAACGTTATCGGTCGCCGTGGTGATTTGCGGGCCCCTCTGGGGAGGAGCCGTGGCGGGAAAGGGGCCTCTCGGGGGCGGGGCCCGGCCCCTTAAAACCTTCCCGAAGTGTTCGGCCGGGGGCGCGGGGTGCGAGTTAATTCCACATGGGGGAGGGGGGAGGGGGGAGAGGCTCGGCCATTTTTTACAAAGCGTGGCGGAGGAGCGAGGGGGTCGGGGCGGCGGGTCTCTCCGTAGACTCCCGAACCGTAACGGGCCGTCCCGGCGGAGGTCCCGCCCGTCGCGCTCCTCCCCCTGGCGGCAACAGCTCATGGAGTTTCTGCGCTGGTGGGAGTCTCGTGAAAAGGGAGATCCCGAGTCGAGCTCGTTTATTTGTGAGCGGAGCAGCGCATTTCTGAGTGTTTTCCTACGTGGAATCTGTCCCTGCATAACTGCATGAAAGAGACTTCCTGACATTTTATCCAATTATGCAGCTGGATATACACTGAAGAAATGCAGGCTAAGCACCTTGCTCAAGGGTACAACGGCAGTGTCCTACCCGAGAATCAAACCTGTGACCTTTAGGTTACAAGACCAACACCTTACCCATTACACTACGCTGCCGCCATAAACACATATGACATGAGAAAACATCACTCCTCTGACTGACAAGCAAGAGCTGTGGAAGTACGGAAAGGCAGACTTTTCATTGCATGAAGAATGTCTCCTGCTACTTCATTAATTTAAAGAGCATAAACTTCTACATTGTTTTCCCTCACAGAATGGCATCGTAAAAGCAAGAAAGGCACAGCTGTAAAAGTATCCCATAATAGCTTTCAAATATGTCACGCGCATATAAATATCTCAAATTATCTTCTGACATTTTTTTGGCACTTGGAGAATGCTTGAATGCGAGTGAAAGACGCTCTTGATTCAGAATGCCGTTCACGTTGTTATGAAGTTGTTGTCTGGAGAAGATTTTGAGAAAGGAGCTGTGTATTGAGTACGACTTGTGTCGTGTGGTGACAGCGATCCTGTGAGAGGTCACCTGACTGCTTCCTGAAGCACATGCCCCCCCCCCCCCCCATTGTGTCTCCAGACCTTCGGCAAGATGTCTGTGGACGGGGCCTCTGGTGGCGCAGGCGGTAGAGCGCTGACCACATGCTCAATGCGAGCCGCGACGTCGGCGGTCCGAATAGTCTCACCCTCCCTCTCCTCCCAATTCTTCCTGTCTCTCTACACTGTCCTATCAAAACAAAGGAAAACCCCCCCCCAAAAAAAGATGTCTGTGGACCTCAGGCTGTAGCAGATAGGACTCGTGAACTTCAAACTTTCATGGTTCTTTGTACAAGAGACCGAGGGAAAGAAGGAGATGATGGGAAACAGAGAAAGAGACAGAGACATAAATAGAAGGAAAGAACCTGAGGTGGTGAATGAGCAGCCTGGAAAGACGTGACGTAGTGGAGGAGCGCTCGTTCGTAGTGAGCTGCTGTGGTTGAGATCTGTAACTTTACGAGATCTGTAAAGTTGTAATTAAGATTCAACTGAAACGTGTGCGGTGCTTCGCAGATTAAAACCCGTGGAGGGAGGGGGGGGAGGGGCACTGCACTCTGCACACTGCGTTGTTGCCGTTCTCGTTGTTAGTGTTAATCAGTTTAACCATCAGGGTCCAAGTTGAACTATGCGGTTGTTCCCTGTACTTGGACCGGTACTTCTCTCTAGGGGTTTCGTCATACTTGTTCCTGGTTATGGTTATACACTTTGTTGTACGTCGCTCTGGATAAGAGCGTCTGCCAAATGCCTATAATGTAATGTAAATGTAATGGCTGCACACAGCGGACAGGATGAGACCCCCAGGATGTGTTTGGTCTCACTGTGGCCTGTGGGAGGGTCTCCGGGCGCTCGCTGGCGGGGGGGGGGGATTTTGGCGTGTTTGGCGATGTGCAGACAGGCAGTCACCAGGGCCGCCTGATCCTGTCCGTCATTCTGGGATAAAACCTGTGTTCTCATCTCCACGGCAGCGCAAAGCCCCCCCCCCAACGGTACACTTTTCCCGTCTGTTCGTAACTGCCGTGTTAAAGCTGCCCCTACGCTAGAGCCCCACAAGAGCCCCCCTCAATAACTCCACCCCCCCCCCCAGCTGGCAACCTCAGAGCCAGCCCAGATTTATGAAGGCGGGGGGGTCGTGGCGGCAGACTGCCCTGGTCCTGGGGCTCAGGCGGACAGAGAGGGCTTGTGGTTTTTGGGGGTGGGGGTTGGGGGGCAGGAGGGGCAGCTACTTTTAGCTGGACCTGCGGTGGGGGCCAGGGAGGGGGAATCCGGTAAAGAATGCGGCGGTGACGACGGCGCTCTGGGACACGCGTGCCGCGAGGTCCGGGCGCCTCTCCGCGGATCGCCGCCGGGCACCTGCCGGAATGTTTCACCATGTGGAGACCGCGTGGTGTCCCGTGTGCCGATATTCCACAGGGAACGTTCCTCTGTGTACTGTTATTCCACAGGGAACATTCCTCTCTGTGCCGTTATTCCACTGGGAATATTCCTCTGTGCGCTGTTATTCCAGAGAGAACATTCCTCTGAGTATCCATATCCACAGGAAGTTCTCGTGTGCGATTCCACAGGAACGTCCTCTGTGTGCTGTTATCCACAGGAACATTCCTCTGTGCGTTATTCCACTGGAATATTCTCTGTGTGCTGTATTCCACGGAACGCCGGTACGTATTCACAGAACATTCTCTCTGTGCCGTTATTCCACTGGGAATATTCCTCTGTGCGCTGTTATTCCAGAGAGAACATTCCTCTGAGTATCCCATTATTCCAGAGGGAACATTTCTCTGTGTGTCCCATTATTCCAGAGAGAACATTTCTCTGTGTGTCCCATTATTCCAGAGGGAACATTTCTCTGTGTGTCCCATTATTCCAGAGAGAACATTTCTCTGTGTGTCCCATTATTCCAGAGGGAACATTTCTCTGTGTGTCCCATTATTCCAGAGGGAACATTTCTCTGTGTGTCCCATTATTCCAGAGAGAACATTTCTCTGTGTGTCCCATTATTCCAGAGAGAATATTTCTCTGTGTGTCCCATTATTCCAGAGGGAACATTTCTCTGTGTGTCCCATTATTCCAGAGGGAACATTTCACTGTGTGATGTTATTCCAGAGGGAACATTCTTCTGTGTCCCGTTATTCCAGAGAGAACATTTCTCTGTTCTGTTATTCCAGAGAGAACATTTCACTTTTGCAGGAACCCCCTCAGGTTTGGCGTACAGTTGTCCTAGCCCGGGTCACAGGAGGCCTTCTTGTTGTTTACGCAGCACAAACCGAGTGTTACGTGCTCCAGTGTCCCCAGGAAGGGTGGGGTTTTAGGCGGCCAAAATGCTGCTATCTCATCATGCACACGCGCACACACACACACTCACACACACACATGCATTAACTTTGATTGGCCATTGCATTTCTTTTCTATTTAATAACTAATTTCAGTGTGCCTGGGAATTTTTGGGATCAGATGGTGGAGGGGTCCCGGGGTCCTGGCGCACTTTATCCCAGTGTCCCATCGGCGGTCTCGCGGTAGACTGGACGGGACGACTGAGCCGGCCCTGCGCTACGACGCTAACGACCAGACGCCGCACGCGTCGGCTCTCGAGGATGAAATTCCTCTCGACCAGAAATGTCCGAGGGTTATTTAGGATCAGTCATCTTTCACCTATTTTTATTGACAGCGATGTTCAGTATTTGCCCTTCAGCCGTAACTGCATTCATTTCTCGCTAAGCTGAACCTGGCTGTGCCTCCCGCCTACTCAGTGGCAGTGTATCGTAATGGTTAGAGGAGTCGGCGGCTGCAGGTTCAAATCCAAATATTTCATCAAATATCCGGCTGTGTGAAAGGGAAACATGAGCTCTGTGACTTGGATAAGAGTGGCTATGGAACAGATAAGGATAATGTGATGTGACAACGGGCTTGTATATTTTCCCAAGTGTAAATGAGAAGGAATCTGTAAGTGGTCTTTCCCTAAATCCACACGGTCACAGGAGAAACCTTAACCCCCCAGGAGGTTAAGAGGAGCCGAAGTGTAGCTCCAGCTCGATAAATACCTCGGGGATTTGGGTGGAGCCCCTGTCTGGGGACAGCATCCGCATCCGCAGCTGCAGGTCAGGTGGCCTGGAGCAGCATCGCAGCCATGCAGCTGTGAAGCTGTGGAGCTATGCAGCTATTCAACTATGCAGCTATAGAGCCATGCAACCATGCAGCTATTCAGCTATTCAGCTATTCAGCTGTGGAGCTATATAGCTATTCAACTATGCAGCTATAGAGCCATGCAACCATGCAGCTATTCAGCTATTCAGCTGTGGAGCTATGCAGCTATTCAACTGTGGAGCTATGCAGCTATTCAACTATGCAGCTATAGAGCCATGCAACCATGCAGCTATTCAGCTATTCAGCTGTGGAGCTATGCAGCTATTCAACTATGCAGCTATAGAGCCATGCAACCATGCAGCTATTCAGCTATTCAGCTGTGGAGCTATGCAGCTATTCAACTATGCAGCTATAGAGCCATGCAACCATGCAGCTATTCAGCTATTCAGCTATTCAGCTGTGGAGCTATGTAGCTATTCAGCTATGCAGCTATAGAGCCATGCAACCATGCAGCTATTCAGCTATTCAGCTGTGGAGCTATGCAGCTATTCAACTATGCAGCTATAGAGCCATGCAACCATGCAGCTATTCAGCTATTCAGCTATTCAGCTGTGGAGCTATGTAGCTATTCAGCTATGCAGCTATAGAGCCATGCAACCATGCAGCTATTCAGCTATTCAGCTGTGGAGCTATGCAGCTATTCAACTATGCAGCTATAGAGCCATGCAACCATGCAGCTATTCAGCTATTCAGCTGTGGAGCTATGCAGCTATTCAACTATGAAGTTTGCATTTGTTTGTTATCTGACTGAACACGGATTTGTTATCCCAGTCAGCAGGTCGGGGGCGGGGTTGGTTGACACGTGGCTCGCTCTCTGATGCGGAATACAGGGGGAGGGAAGGTTGGAGTGGAGATGATTTTGGACATTGCAGAGCTTTTTCCTGCTCCAATACTTTTGAAAGATGTGAATAAATAAACCCACAGGCGCTTCTGTCCATCCCAGAGTCCCTCCCCCCTCCGCCCCTCCCTGACATCTCGCCAGTTCTCCCCCCCCTCCCATCCACACCGGCGCCTGGTCACCTCCGGCTGACCTACCTCGCTCCGCTCCAGAATAACTCGGCCCAGTCAACCTGGGGACTTCTAAAATTAAATGAATCTATAGCAAGTGCGCAGAGCGCAGACAGAAAGTTTACTTGTGAGTATTTATAAGCGTCCCGCCCCGTGAACTGACAGATTCATTTGCTAGGTGCCCTCTAGCAGGACTTGGACAACCTCGGCGGCCATGTTGTTCTTCCCTAATTGGATGAGTCATCTCAGCGCACGTTTTTCCCATAATTCCTACTGAACTTTTCCCGGTTGGAAGCTCTTCTCTACCAAAAAGGGTGTATCTTTCTCTGCTTGCGGAGCAGACTTTCTCCAGCAGTCAGCTTCCGGGCTTTTCTACGGGCCTCGGCCTTCAGTGGCGCGGTCGCTCTGGCCCTGAGTAGCCCCCCTCCCCACGGCAGGCCTGGCCAGGCTTGGGCTCTCTCAGTTTGGAGCCATCTGCACCCAAGACCCCCCTTCCCCACCGTGGTGGCGTTCAGTTGCCGGCTACAGGAAGTGACACGCGGGATGCTTTTGGCTCGGCCAGGGTTTTCGGCTCCGACGCCAGAATGGAGCCTCGCCGTAGGTGATAAGGCTGCAGCCAATGAGCTTGTGCCACTGGCTACGCTGGCCAATCGAAACATACCAACAGAAAATACAGAGGCAAGGCTGCAGCCAATGAGCTTTCACTATTGGCCATGCTGGCCAATAGAAACATACCAAAAAACACAGAGGCAAGGCTGCAGGCAATGGGCTTGTGCCATTGGCCGCACTGGCCAATAGAAACATTCCAAATACAACACAGAGGCAAGGCTGCAGCCAATGAAATGTGGCCGTGCTGGCCAACAGAAATGTACCAAGAAACACAGTGACCTGCTTCAGACCAAACGTGTGTTTAAGTGCGAACGCAAAGTAGCGAATTTTCAGGAAAGAGAAAGAACAACATTAACAGGAATTCCCGTGCGAATGCTGAGAGCAAACAGCGGTTGGCACGGCGATGCAGGAAACCGAGGGTAAAATCGCTCCCAGGCGTCAGAAGAAAGAGCAGGGGGCCGGGGGGGTGGGGTTGTGAGGCATGGGTGGAATTTGGGACGGGGCGGTTGGATGTCACCGTGGCGACACGGCGCCTCTGACTGAGCGCGTGCGGGGGAACGAGCCGCGTTCTTTCCAGTCATGTGCTAGAGACGCCGAGTCAGGAGAGCAGGCCGTTCAGCCCTGTTGGCAGGGCAACCGTGACAGGTCGTAGTGGGAGGAGCTTGCGCTTAGTGCCTGTCGAGCTCGGGTAAACACACACTGCAGTAACCCACGCTCGTAACTAAAGTCTCAGACCTATTTTACAATCACATTAGCACCACTGCAAACAAATTAAATTAACTTTAGTTTAGTCCCAGAGGTGCTTGAATGTGCTGGTGTGGTCTGACTTGCCCTGGGAGGCATATAAACAATAAAGCCTGTGAGAAAAGCAATCAAGAAAAATTTTAAAGGGAAAAGTTTTGGCATGTTTTTGTCAGCAGAACCACAAAACTATAATCCAAGTAGGTGGCTGTGCATTTAACCCAGACCTGTGACTGTGCGTTTTAAACCCAGACCTGTGACTGTGTGTTTTAAACCCAGACCTGTGACTGTGTTTTAAACCCAGACCTGTGACTGTGCATTTAAACCCAGACCTGTGACTGTGCATTTAAACCCAGACCTGTGACTGTGCATTTAAACCCAGACCTGTGACTGTGCATTTAACCCAGACCTGTGACTGTGTGTTTTAAACCCAGACCTGTGACTGTGTGGTTTAAACCCAGACCTGTAGGTTTATTTCAAGGGAGGGAACTAAATGCACCAAGGACTCTGAGTGAGGGAATTTCACCTGAGCAGGGGAGTAGTGGTGTACTGGACCTCAACTATATAATAATGGATTATTCGATTATTTCGATGCCTATTTTTTAATGAAAAAGTGAAGTGGTTTTGGAGGAGTTTTTTTAAGTGAAGGTAAACCTTGCAGAAGGGTTCACCCGCAGTGTCACCCCCCACCCCCCTTCCCCCCCCCAGCAGGCTCCATCAGCCCAGCTCCCATTTGGTGCTTATCTGATATTATCCCTGAGCCAGTCCCTAAGCCATCTTTTCCCTCCAATGGTGATTGAAGGAAGGAAGGCGATTCAGCAGAGTTCCGTTGCCACGGTAACAGCCCTGTTTTCTCCCCCCGGCGTCCTCCTGAGGCATCCTCTCTCTCTCTCTCTCTCTCTCTCTCTCTCTCTCTCTCTCTCTCTCTCTCTCTCTCTCTCTCTCTCCCTTTCAGGGCCGACTATCCCAAAATGACCCAGCCGATGCGCGAGCCGGCGCTGACCAGGAAGCCCGCCTGCCTCTCCTCGCCCAGCGCCGCGCGGCGGCTCTACCGCAACCTGTCCGGAAAGTTCCGCGCAGGGCAGCTGGGGCTGGAGGAGCGCGTGCTGTCTGGGCGCGGGGACAAGGCTGCCGTGGTGAGGAACAGCCCGCTCCCCGCTCCCGCCCGCGCCTCCCTCCATCACCTCCTTCTCCACTCAGCCTCCCTCAACCACCTCCACACAGCCTCCCTCCATCACCTCCTTCTCCACTCAGCCTCCCTCCATCACCTCCTTCTCCACTCAGCCTCCCTCAACCACCTCCACACAGCCTCCCTCCATCACCTCCTTCTCCACTCAGCCTCCCTCAACCACCTCCTCCTTCACACAGTCTACCTCCACCACCTGCTCTTCGACACAGTCTGCCTCCACCACCTCCACACAGTCTACCTCCACCATCTCCTCCACCACACAGTCTACCTCCACCACCTCCTCCACACAGCCACCCTCCATCACCTCCACACAGCCTCACTCCACCACCTCTACACAGCCTCCCTCCATCACCTCCACACAGCCTCCCTCCATCACCTCCACACAGCCTCCCTCCATCACTTTCATACAGCTGAATTTTAGGGAGGATATCCCAAACCTACAGAGTCTGAGACCCACTTCTCAAGATCCAACCCCCCACCCCCTCCAAACCCCCAATTTGCAGTTAGGGAAGTACTGAACTGAGGGACACATTCATTCATTTATGTTTATTTTTATGTTTAATTTATTTCCTGCTTTCCAGTATGGAGTTTCAGACATGCTCAGCCAGGAATAGCTCAGGTGGATAATGTTTATAGGTCATGGTCACTGCTCTCTCTAAGATGTTGAAGCCCCTGTTTGACTGATCCCCCTCCTTCTCTTCGGACAGTTCCAGAGCAGTGAGGCCCTATTTGAGGCGGTGGAGCACCAGGAGCTGGACCTGGTCCACCTCCTGCTCTCCCAGTACAGCCTGGAGGAGCTGGACCTCAACACGCCCAACAGCGAGGGCCTGCTGCCCCTGGACATCGCCATCATGACCAACAACGTGCCCATGGCCAAGCTTCTGCTGCAGGCCGGGGCCAAGGAGAGCCCTCACTGTGAGTCGCCACGGAAACCAGAACCGGGCCAACCGCCGAAGCCGCCTCGGCGATGATGTAACAATGGGCTGACACATTTGTTATCTAGCTGACAACGGCTGTTACTTTCGTCAGTACATTCGTTATCTCATAACCACAGCTATTTTTACCAGCTTGAAAATTAAAAGCTTGAAAACCCTTACCTACCCTTACCAGGAATGTCAGCCGTAACTGATTGAAAAATTTGGCTTAACAAAGTATACCGCATGCCTTTTAGTGTAAATAATTTGAATGGATAGGGCAGCCTGAGCAACTTTTAAAATAACTTTTAACAAATTTTTGTTATTGAGCGCTTTGCTTACATGGCACACAAAGTACATAAATAAATAAAAAACTGAATAAAAGCGATAAACATTGATTGCAGCAACGCAGACGAAACAGTTGCGTAAGTTTGAAATCGAGTTAAAACAAAACAAAACAAAACAAAGCAAAAACGGTTTTTTAATTAGATTTAGAGGCCCTAATGAAATCTGGCAAGTTGGAACCATAGCTGCAAATACCTTGTCCCCTCTTGTCATTAAAAACTTTTTTTTAAATTTACTCTATTATAAGAGAGAGAAAGAAAGAAAGAAAGAACAAAGAAGCGAAGGAAAGAAATGGAGGGAAAGCAGAAACAGAAGCAGGCTTTGCACGGGAAGGCCCTGCTTCGGGCCTGAGCCATCCCACGTCTCCCCATCGAAGACCGCAGGTCGCCGGGACGCGCCCGAGCTCGCGGTTATTATGGGATAGATATCACACATTTGCGTCTTTAAGAACGAAACCCTCGAGGGGTTTTCATTCACCGACAACGAACGCAAAGCACGTCGGAGCGAGCGGCGCTTTTGGGTGGATCGTACCGTTATCGGAATAACGCGCAGTTCCCTAATGAAAGTGAGGAATCTGGGGGGAGACGCTTCACACATCAGGGCCCTGTTTCTCATTAGGAAGCCAGACAGACGTTTTTTTTGCGCTGTCTGGATCCCATAAAAGACACGCGGGGTTGTAAAAAACCCGGATTTATTTCTGACGCTCCATTTTTTTTTTTTTTTGCCCCCGCCTCGATGAGAGCTTTCTCCGAGCCTTTGCGTCTGAAATCTCCTCTCCGTTCCCAGGATTCCAGAGGAGGGGGGCGGAGTCGACGAGCCGGGTTCCATTTGAAGATATTTCGATCGTTCGTCCTTTGAAGTTGCCGTCTGTGAAACAATAGAGCGGACAGGGGGGTAATACAGCTAGGAGGGGGTAATAGAGCTGGGAGGGGGGTAACAGAGTGAGGAAGGGGGGGTAACAGAGCAGGGAGGGGAGTAACAGAGCGGGGAGGGGGGCTGAGAGGAGTTTTTACGACCTGCGGACTTAATGAAAAACAGCTTAGCAGGGAGTTTAAGGCCTTTTTTCACTCTGAGCGATACGGTTTCGCGCTGATGGTGAAAGTTACTGAACCTACGCTGTCACACCGCGTTGCTAAATGCCGATTGCACTCCAGCACCACACGTCCACACTTCAGCTCACTTCAAGAACTCAGCACCATCTGTTACCCTCTGAACTATGAACTCACCTCCATCTGTAACCATCTGAACTATGAACTCATCTCCATCTGTTAGCCTTCGAGCTATGAACTCATCTCCATCTGTTAGCCTCCAAGCTATGAACTCATCTCCATCTGTAAGCCTCTGAGCTTTGAACTCATCTCCATCTCAAACCCCATGTGCTGTGATCCCGTCTCCCTCTGTACCCCTCTGTACTTTACCCTGTCTGAATGAAGAGAGCGGGCAGTAAAATGGTACTAAGTGGTGCTGAGCGCAGTCTAACCCGGGTCTCCCCCCCCCCTCCCCAGTCGTTAGCCTGGAGGGCCGGGCCACGCACCTGGACACCCTGCTGAGGGAGGCGGAGCAGCGCGTGGCCGAGCTCCAGACGCAGGCGGCGGGGGAGGGGCAGCGGGGGCCGCACGACGCCACGCACCGCGAGCGGCAGCTGAAGGCCTGGGAGTGGCGCCACCGGCTCTTCAAGCGCATGAAGACCGGGTTCGAGCACGCCAGTGAGGCTCCGCCCCCCCTTCCGGGGTCACCCACAGTCAGCTACCCGCAAAAAAAACCCACGCAGGGCTCAAATATTTCTTCCAGTAAAACAGTTTTTCTTTTTTTGATATGCTAAATAGGTACATTCAAAGCTTATGTTCTCCTACGTACCATATTTAACAATACCTTCATAAAATATGCTAATATGCTACACTTATTATTCTTTCAGTAGCATGCCGCACAGTATGTGGACATTACATTAAATTACATTTATTTGGCAGATGCTTTTATCCAAAGTGATGTACAGTAAGCCCATACAGGACATGTACCCATTTATAGACTGACAGCAGGAGACAGACTGGTCTATGCAGGGACTGTCGGCCATTTTAAAACACGTACCGTATGTATCGATAAGATAATAAGCGATTTCTATTTAGGAAATGTGATTTTTTTGGCTGTTTTTTTTCTTCTCCAGGTCCCCCTGATGCCCCGAGCAACGTGCGCCTGACCGTCAGCAGCAGCTACAGCCTGAAGGTCACCTTCCAGGAGCCGCTGAGCGTCAACTCCGCCGTCGTGACCAAGTACAAGGGTGAGCGGGCGGGGGTAGGGGCGAGGGTGGGG